>NW_007064666.1:0-1066 GCF_000164805.1 Carlito syrichta
CCACTGCACTCCAGCCTGGGCAACAGAGTGAGACTCCAACTGAAAAAACAAACAAACAAACAAAAACAGGTTAGCAACATGATAAAGTATTCATTCATCCAGTAAACATACACTTAGTATCGGCTATGGGCTAGATAATATAACATTGGTCAGCGATTCAACTATTTATCCAACAAATATTTACTGAACATTGACTGTACCAGTCACTATTCTATGCTCTGGGGGTACATCAAAACAGATGAAAGCTTCTGCACCGGTAGAGTTTATATTTTAGTGGGGTGAGATGGACAAACGAGCATCATGTGTAGGGTGTCCAGAGGCAGTGAGTGCTAAGGAGAAAATAAAGCAGGAAAGGAGATGTGGGAAGAGGGTGTGAACCAGTCTCTCCTGGAGGAGCTGAAGCCCTGCAGGGCGAGGCTGCTCCATCCACCAAGTCTCGTGGTCAAATGTGAGAGTGCCAACCATGCCCTGACCGCAACCAGAGGCAGGACAAGGACACTGAGGGAGCACAGTGAGGAGGCACAACTCAGCCAGCAGAAGCAGAATGGCTTCCCCGGGCTGTGACTCCGGGACCGGGATGGAAAGGGTGAGGATGTGGCGGAGGAAGAGGGAAGTGGGAACTTTCCGGGCGGAGGCACAGAAGCGTGACAGAGTGGGTCCAGGAAGGCACATGATGGCAGTGTGCAATGTTGAAGAGCTGGTGGAGAGAGGGGACCAGGCCTCACCCAGGAGGCTGCTGTGGAACCACAGGACTGGAGGAACACGGCACTGAATAGGGTGGCCCTGGGGTGGGGGGAAGGCAGGCACACCTAGTGGAAGCAGGACGGCTCTTCAGGGTGCCTGTTGGCGGTTTGGCACGTGGGGAGCTGAGGAAGCGGGCTGGGATGTGTGGAAGACGGTGGGTGAGGGACAGAGGCCAGAGCTCAGAGTGCCCTGGGGCAGGCCTAGAAGTTTGGATTTTATCTGGTCAGCAATGGGGAGCCATTGGTGGGTTTTTATGGAAGGGGATAAGGTGAACAGACGTTGACCACAGTGTAGAGAGTGGCTTGGTTGGAGCTGGGAGGAA
>NW_007064667.1:0-1119 GCF_000164805.1 Carlito syrichta
AGCTACAGTAAGTAAGCCATGATTTCCAGCTTGGATGACAGAGTGAGATCCTGATCCAAAAAAAAAAAAAAAAAAAAAAATATATATATATATATTAGTGTCAACAAGATTTCCTGAAATGGATGTGGTAGGATATGAAGAAAATCTCTAATACCAAGAACCAAGGATTCTGGCTACAAAAGCATAATAGCCATTAACTGAAATGGGGAAAGCTGTATGTGGAAAAGTCTAAGAACTGTCTCTTGGGCACGTTTACTTATCAATCTTTAATAGAATTACCAATTAGAGATATGGAGTAGGTAGATAACATTTGAGTCAAGTTTCAGAATCAAGTTGCCTGGAAATATAAATTTAGAAGCTGTCAACATAGAGAAAGTCATAAAACTAAATAAGCTCATTGGGGAGTCAGCTGTAGCTGGAAAAGAACAAGGACCAAACCTAGGGGCATGCCACTGATAAAATGTCAGAAAGATGTGGAAAATTCTGGGGAGAAGACCGAGAAAAAAAGCAGATTCCAGAACTCTTTTGTCCTGAGGCAATCCAGCAACTTGGATTTAGGTTTCAAAGATCTTATCTGGAGAAGGGGACAAAGGTTAGAACTCAGCAACTGCCCCAATGGGAATCTAATAGAAAACTCACCCCACACAAAATTGAAATCCTAAAGGGCTACATTCTCAGTATAAAGGTGAACCCAAGCCAAACATGATGCCTTCTTCCCCCTAGGCTCGCCACTCCTCATAGGATTGCAAAGAAATTTTTCTTGGTGCTGAGCTGAGCAAAGACCAAGAAGGAAAAAAAAAAAAATTAGTTCCTGATGGTTTTCAGTGTAAGTCAACCCTTTGCATATCTGCAGCCCAAGTTTCTGTCATCTAGGTGATCCCAAAAGCATGGTCCCAAACTGGCAGTGCCTCCAAGTGTATGGCATAGGTAAACACAGACCCTCTCTGCATGAATGTGTACCTTCATTTCAGGACTCCATAAACTTTGCACCAATAATTTTAAGGATAAAGGGAAGAAATGGTAAAAAAATAATCAAGTATGACAGGGACACAAAAACAGCAAAGGGTATCTTAGACAGCAAAATCCCAAAGATAGCAAAAATTTCAGGACTAGAAATTA
>NW_007064668.1:0-1059 GCF_000164805.1 Carlito syrichta
CAGTTCTTATAAAGTACATTGTACATGAATAGTATGATCAGATTTGAATTTTAGGACTGCATATTTTTTATTCTAGTCCATATAAGAAATTATGGCAACATCAAGTCTTCTGGAGATATTGCACCATAGTCACATACGACACTCTTGTTGTATGTCATAGTTTGCATAGGAAAAGTTTGCTAAGCTGACCTGAACCTGGCTTAGGAGTTGATGCCTGAGTTCATTTTTGCTACAGATAAAACTGCTTTTCCTTTTTTGCTCTGCTTCAGTTACTCTTGAATGCTTAGTTCTCGCCCTGCCTACTTACTGCCAGTAGAGTGCCCACAGCAGGTGCTCAAGTGGCCGGTATTCATCCATCTATTACAGATATTGGTTCATAGATTGGCCAGGATCCTACTAAGAACCAAAACTTGCTGCTCACATCAATCAATGGAATCATATGAATGCAATGTAACATTGCACTGAGTTTAAATGAAAAAGCAAAGATGTCAAAAGGTTTGGGTTTAAGTAACATTACATGACTTAGACATTTTTTTGAACTTGGACTGGTCACGTAGCCAAGCTAACTTCAAATCTTCCACTGGAGAAATGAGCACCCACTCATTAAATTCTACAAACCCACCTCATAGGATTGCTACATTATATACTTTTGTAAACTGTTAATTATTATATAATAGTGAGTGATATCAGATCACACAAGTTATAATTCATAGACAAATGTTTCATTACTTTTGCTTCCCTTTACTGTGAGGTAACTCGTGATAGAACTTTGGTGCCAACTCCCAGGGTAACTGTTGGCTGTTTATTTTATTGGGCTTCTTCCTGCCACTCAGTGCTCTCACGACAGAGAAAAAAAAAATCAATGGTGTCTGTTGGCAGTGTTTTGAAAGGCATATTCCTTAGATAATAGAGGTAGTTATTCATGGAAATAAATTTTTATGGATATGAGTCTGCCCTCATGTGGATAGCTCAGGGCTTCATTCTTCATCAGGCAATTACCAGTTTCTTTCTTTCTTTCTTTCTTTCTTTCCTTCCTTCCTTCCTTCCTTCCTTCCTTCC
>NW_007064669.1:0-2239 GCF_000164805.1 Carlito syrichta
CCCGGCTCTTTTTTTTTTTTTAGTGTTGGGTTCTCAGTCTGTTGTCCAGGTTGGAGTGCAGTGGCACAATCATGGGTCACTGCAGCCTCACCCTCCTAGGCTCCCTCAACTTCATCATCCTAAGTAACCAGAATCAGAGACACACAACACCACATCCAGCTAAGGTTTTTTTTTTAGAGACAAGGTCTTGCTATGTCACCTAAGCTTATCTTGAACTTCTGGGCTCAAGCAATCCTCCCGCCTCAGCCTCCCAAAGTGCTGGGATTATAGGCGTGAGCCACCATGTCTGAGTCCAATCTTTTTTTTTTTGATAGATCTATTCATATTTTATACTTGCGTTATTTTCGGTACTTTGTGTCTTATAGGAATTTGTTCATTTCATCTGTGTTAGCTAATTTGTTGCCATACAACTATTTATAGTATTCCCTTACAATCCTATGTATTTCTGTAAGACCACCAGTGACACCCCTTTTTTCATTTCTGATTTTATTTGTTTGTTTGAGTTGCAGCCTCACTCCAATGCCCAGGCTGGAGTGTAGTGACACACCCACAGCCACCACAGCATCAACCTGCTGGGCTCCAGCGATCCTTCCGCCTCAGTCTTCCAAGTAGCCGGAACTACAGGCACGTGCTACCACGCCCGGCTAATTTTTGATTTATTGTAGAGATGAGGTCTCGCCAAGTTGCCCAGGCTGGTCTCGAACCCACGGCTCAGGCAATCCACCCACTTCAAAGTGCTGGAATCACAGGCTGAGCCACCGAGCCCGGCCCCTGATTTTATTAATTTGATTCATCTCTCTTTGTTTCTTGAACAATCCAGCTATCAGGTTTATCGATTTTGTTGCTCTTTTTAAAGACCCAACTTTTGATTTTGTAGATTTTTGGTGTTCCTCTACCCTCTATTCTACTTATATTTCCTCTAATTTTAATTATTTCTTTCCTTTTGCTAGTTTATTTTTTTCTTCTGTGTTGTTGCTGCTGTTTTTTTAAGTAGTAGATTAGATTACTGAGTTAAGATCTTCCTCTGTTTTTATGTAGACATTTACAGAACTAAGCTTTTCTCTAAGCACTGCTTTTGCTACCTCCTGTAAGTGTGTTTGTTTGCTTGCTTGTTTGCTTTTGAGTCACAGTCACACTCTGTTGCCCAGACTGGAGTGCAGTGGCACACTCACAGCCACTGCAGCCTCAACCTGCTGGACTCAGGATATCCTTCTGCCTCAGTCTTCCAAGTAGCTGGGACTACAGGTTCACATCACCACACCTAGCTATTTAATCCAATTATCCAATTATATTTAATGTATAGGATAATGATCTAGGATTTGCATCTATAATTTTATGTTTTATAAAAATATTTTGTCTTCTAAAAAATATTTTCTCTTTGAAGATGCTTTCCTTAGAAATATTTTGTCTGTTTTCTTGCTCTACTTCTCCACTACTGCCTACTTTTGTGTTCAAAATATATTTTTTGAGCTGGATGTGGTGGCTTACACCTGTAATCCCAGCACTTTGGAAGGCTTAGGCAAGAGGATTGCCTGAGACCACGGATTCGAGACCTGCCTGGGCAACATGGAAGGATCTTGTCTCTAAAATACATTTCTTTTTTTAAAATTAGCTTGTCATGGTGGTGCACATCTGTAGTTCCAGCTACTCAAAAGACTGAAGCAGAAGGAATTGCCTGAGCCCAGCAGGTCGAGGCTGTAGTGGCCGTGACCCTGCCACTGCACTCCAGCCTGGGTGACAGAGTGAGACACCGACTCAAAAAATAATAATAATAAAATAGTCAGGGACGGTGGCTCATGCCTGTAATCTCAGCACTTTGAAGGGCAGAGGCAAAGGATTGTCTGAGTTCAGGGGTTCAAGACCATCCTGGACAACTTGGTGAGACCTCGTCTCTACAGTAAATCAAAAAATTAGCCAAGCGTGGTGGCACGCGCCTGTCGTTCTAGCTAGCTGGAAGGTTGAGGAGGAAGGATCACCTGCACCCAGTAGTTGGAGGTTGTGGTGGCTATGAGCGTGCCATTGCACTCCTGCCTGGACAACAGAGTGGGACTCCAACTCAAAATAAATAAATAAATAATATTTTTGTGGAGCATTTTAGTTCTCTAGTTTCTTTTACTATATTTAATTTTTTTCTCGGCCTAGGAAATATAATTAACATCTTAATTTATTTATTTATTTATTTTTTTTTTTTGAGTTGGAGTCTCACTCTGTCGCCTAGACTGGAGTGCGGTGGCCGCTC
>NW_007064669.1:2451-6349 GCF_000164805.1 Carlito syrichta
CCACTCACCTCAGCCTCCCAAAGGCACGGGATTACAGGCTGAGCCACCAAGCCCGACTCAACATCTTAATTTATAACAATCTACTTCAAATTCACACAAACTAAATTTTTTTTATTTATTTATTTATTTTTTTGAGTTGGAGTCTCACTCTGTCGCGCAGACTGGAGTGCAGTGCTGCTTCCGGTCACCGCAGCCTCGACCTGCTGGGCTCCGGAGATCCTTCCGCCTCAGCCTTCCAAGCAGCTGGAACTACAGGCACGCACTACCACGCCCAGCTGATTTTTTATTTATTGTAGAGATGAGGTCTCGCTGCCCAGGCGGGTCTCGAACCCGCGGACTCGGGCAATCCACTCACCTCAGCCTCCCAAGGCACGGGATTACAGGCTGAGCCACCGAGCCCAGCTTCAAACTAAATTTTATGTATTATTTATTTATTTTGGTTTTTATTTTTGAGTCAAAGTCTCACTCTGTCATCCAGGCTAGAGTGCAGTGGCCCACTCAAGGCCACTGCAGCCTCTACTTGCTGGGCTCAGGCAATTCTTCCACCTCAACTTTCCAAGTAACTGTAACTATAGGCATGCACAACCACATCCAGCTACTTTTTTTGATTTATTGTAGAGATGAGGTCTCGCCATGTTGCCCAGGCTGGTCTCAAGCTATGGGCTGGGGCAATCCTCTCACCTCTGTCTCCTGAAGTGCTGGGATTAGAAATGTGAGCCACCACACCCAGTGTAAATGTTAATAGTGTTCAGGGCTCTGTTCCGTATAGCTTCAATCCCTCTCCTACTCCTTTGTGCTATTATTGTCATACAAATTAGTTTTACACATTAAAAGCCCATCAACATAATTTTATAATTATCCCTTAAGCAAATGTCTTTTTCAATTATGTGAGATTTTAAAAAAGAATAACAATATGAATGCAGTTATACTGTATTTTATTTTTATCTGTGTAGTAACTTGTATTGGTGCCCTTTTATTTCCTCATGTGGACTGAAGTTACTACCTAGTGTTCTTTCATTTCATCCTGAAGGACAACGTGTAATATTTCTTGTAGAGCAAGTCTGTTAGTGACAAATTGTCTTAGTTTTTGTTTATATGGGAATTACTTAATTTCTCCATTATTTTTGAATGATAAGTTTTTCTGGTTATAGAATTCCCAGTTGGCAGAATTTTTCTTTCAGCATTTTGAGTATATTGTTCCATTCTCTTCTGGTCTACATAATTTCCTTTTTTTTCTTTTTTGTTTTTGAGTCAGAGTCTCACTTTGTCACCCAGCCTGGAGTGCAGTAGAATGCTCACGGTCACCGCAGCCTCAACCTGCTGGGCTCGGCAATCCTTCTGCCTCAGCCTTCTAAATAGATAGAACTACAGCCATGCACCACCACACCCAGCTAATTTACTTTTTTAAATTATTGTAGATACAAGGTCTCACCATGTTGCCCAGGATGGTCTCGAACCCCTGGGCTCAGGCAATCCTATCACCTCAGCCTCCCAAAGTGCTGAGATTACAGACGTGACCACCGCACCTGGCTAGGCCTGCATAATTTCTGATGAGATATTAGTTGTAGGTCTTGTTAAGATTTTCTTATAAATGATGAGTCATTTTTCTATTGCTGCCTTTCAAGATTCTCTATTTGTCAATAATTTGATTCTGATGTGGTTAGGTGTGAATTTCTTTTTTTTTTTTTTGCGTTGGAGTCTCACTCTGTCACCCAGACTGGAGTGCAGTGGCACGCTCCCAGCCACTGCAGCCTCAACCTGCTGGGCACCGGTGATCCTTCCGCCTCAGCCTTTCAAGTAGCTGGAACTACAGGTGCGCGCTACCACACCCGGCTGATTTTTTTATTTATTGTAGAGATGAGGGCTCACCAAGTTGCCCAGGCAGGTCTCGAACCCGTGGGCTCAGGCAATCCTCTCACCTCAGCCTCCCAAAGCGCGGGATTACAGGCTGAGCCACCGAGCCCAGCTGTGAATTTCTTTCATTTATTTTTCTTGCAGAAGAGACGATTTATTGTACACTTGTTACACTCAACCACAACTCAACACAGAATTAGTCCAGGATGTCACAGGTCCAGGGCAAAGGACCAAGAGGAACTGTTGTAGTATGATGAGCAAAGTCTCTTAGAGGTGGTCTTGGTGATCAGATAGCGTGGAGTTCTAGATTCCTTGAGAGACAAGTTAGACAGCATACAGGCTGACAACTTATACCAGTATCCTGAGCCTCTGGCATTCCGTGTTTCTGCGCCTGTGGCCTCCACAGGTATACAAGCTAGAGGTTTACTTGGATCTCTGCCTCATGTTTCTTCTTTTGCACTTCAGCCTGAACATTTGCTGCTTCCTCCACTTAGCTCTCATGGCATGGAGGTTTCTTTTATCTCTTTTTTTTTTCCGAGTTGGAGTCTCACTCTGTTGCCCAGGCTGGAGTGCAGTGACACACTCACAGCCACTGCAGCCTTGACCTGCTAGGCTCAGGCAATCCTTCCGCCTCCGCCTTCCAAGTAGCTGGAACTACAGGTGTGTGCCACCACACCCAGCTAATTTTTTGATTTATTGTAGAGATGAGGGCTCACCAAGTTGCTCAAGTTGGTCTTGAACCCGTGGGCTCAGGCAATCCTCTCACCTCGGCCTCCCAAAGTGCTGGGATTATAGGCGTGAGCCACTGCATCTAGCTGAGCTTGTTCATTCTTAAGAATAAAAGAATAGCCGGGCTCGGTGGCTCAGCCTGTAATCCCACGCCTTGGGAGGCTGAGGTGAGTGAATTGCATGAGCCCGTGGGTTCGAGACCCGCCTGGGCAACTGGGCAAGACCTCATCTCTACAATAAATCAAAAATCAGTCAGGCGTGGTAGCGCACGCCTATAATTCCGGCTACTCGGAAGGCTGAGGCGGAAGGATCGCCGGAGCCCAACAGGTCGAGGCTGCGGTGGCCGGAAACGGCCACTGCACTCCAGTCTGGGCGATAGAGCAAGACTCCAACTCAAAAAAAAAAAAAAGAATAAAAAAATAAACTGGGCTCGGTGACTCAGCCTGTAATCCCGCGCCTTTGGGAGGCTGAGGTGAGAGGATTGCCTTAGTCCACGGGTTCGAGACCCGCCTGGGCGGCGAGACCTCATCTCTACAATAAATCAAAAAATCAGCCGGGCGTGATAGCGCGCGCCTGTAATTCCGGCTACTCGGAAGGCTGAGGCGAAAGGATCGCTGGAACCCAGGAGGTCGAGGCTGCGGTGACTGGGAGCGGCCACTGCACTCCAGTCTGGGCGACAGAGTGAGACTCCAACTCAAAAAAAAAAAAAAAAAAGAATAAAAGAATAAAAAAAAATGAGGAGAACTTAGGGTAATACCATCAAGCACACCAAAATACACATAAAGGAGTGCTGGAAGAAGTACAGTGAGAGAATAAAGGACATTAATAAATAATTTCTACAACCTTCAATTTTTATTTAGAAAGCATTAATCTACATACCCAAAAGCTCAGTAAATTCCAAGTACAATAAACTCAAAGAAATTCACACCTGCTCTTGGCCTTAGAGCCATCTTCTTAGAAACCTCTACGCAGTCCGGGATCGATGGCTCATGCCTATAATCCCAGCACTTTGAGAGGCCAAGGTGAGAGGATTGCCTGAGCCTACAGGTTCGAGACCAGCCTGGGCCACTTGGTGAGACCTACAAAAAAATCAAAAAATTAACCAGGTGTGGTGGTGCACACTTGTAGCTCCAGCTTGAAAGGCTGAGACAGAAAGATCACCTGAGACCAGCAGGTCGAAGCTGCGGTGGCTGTGAGTGTGCCACTGCACTCCACCCTGGGTGGCAGAGTGAGATTCCAACTCAAAAAAAAAGAAAGAAGAATAGACAGTTTCCATTTTCTTTTTTTTTTTTTTTTTTTTTTGAGTTGGAGTCTC
>NW_007064669.1:6825-12671 GCF_000164805.1 Carlito syrichta
CAGGCATGCGCTACCACACCCGGCTGATTTTTTTTTTATTGTAAAGATGAAGTCTTGCTGCCCAGGCGGGTCTCGAACCCGTGGGCTCAGGCAATCCACTCACCTCAGCCTCCCAAAGGCGCGGGATTACAGGCTGAGCCACTGAGCCTGGCTCAGTTTCCATTTTCTATCTTCATGTTTTCAGATTCTTTCTTCTCCACTTCAAATCTGCTGTTGAGCCCTTCTAGTACATTTTTAATTTCAATTATTATATGGTTCAACTCCAGAATTTTTATTTGGTGTTTTAAAAAATAATTTTATTTGTTGATAGCTTATATTTTGTGACATACACTTTTCAAAATTTCCTTTAATTATTTATATATTATTTCTTATAGTTCATATGACAATGCTGATTTAAAGCCTAGTAGGTGCAACATCTGAGCTTCCTCAGGGACAGTTTCTATTGACTGCTTTTTTCCCTATATATGAGTCACCCTTTCTTATTTCTTTGCATGCCTCCTATTTTTCTGTGGAAAACTAGATATTTTATGATATCATATGTCAACTCTGTAAATCAGACTCCCCTAATCAGGTTTTGTTGTTGTTGCTGCTGTTTGTTTAATGATTTTCATAAACTAATTCTGTAAATACTTTTAATATCTTTTTTTTTTTTTACAGGATATCACTGTGTTGCCTAGGCTGGAATGCAGTGGCATGAGCATAGCTCACCAGAGCCTTGAACCCATGGACTCAAGCAATCCTCTCACCTCAGTATCTCAAGTAGCTAGTACTATAAGCATGTGCCACTGTGTCCAGCTAATTTTGATGCTATTTTGCCTGCTTAGCTTAGTGGCCAGCCAGTGAGTTGACCAAGATTTCCTTGCATGTCTTGAACTGATAAGTCTCTCACTCTTTGCCAAGGGGTTGGTTGCCTGAGTCTGTGGGTTCGAGATCTGCCTGGGCAACCTAGTTGGTTGCAAGGCTTCAATGCTCTGGCATCTTGCCCTGTCTTCACCTTCACTTCCTGATTATGAGGGGCTGAGAGTCATTAGAGTTGAGAGATTGGTCCCTTCTCAGGTATTTCCTGGACATGGACACAGTTCTGAAAATGTCTGTGGACTTCTAGACACCCAGGAAAATGTTAGAGCTTTTCAAAGTTCCCTGTAGACATCTCAGTTCCTGATGCTTGTTTAAATTTTGTGGTCAGCCTTTTTACCACGAAGAGTATTGCTGCTTCAGGCAACTGGGATGTCAAACAATTTGCCGTTGATTGTTTAGCCAAACACTCTAGGAATAGGGTTTATCACAGAGTGAGCACTGAGTCAGGTCAAATAAAGACTAGCCCTGTGAACGGGACCTTTAAAGGGAGCTACAGGATGGGTCAAATAGTGACACTTCTGTAGAGATGGGGTTTTTGGGGGCACTCAAACCCACTCTGCCCCCTCTAGTGGCTGCTAGGCTGCTGGTTTTCATAGCTATTGTAGTTGTGAGACTGCCAATTTTGAAGGCGACGGTGGAGCTGGGGAGAGGGAGATGAGCATGCCTCTGCACTCCAGTCTGGGCGGCAGAGTGAGACTCCAACTCAGAAAAAAAAAAGCAAATAAAAATACCACAAAGTTCACTGTTCCCACTGGGATTCAATTATTTTTCTTGAGTAAACATTCTTTAGATTTTGTTAAAGCTTATTTTTATTTTTAATTGATGAATAATTATATATATACATGGGATACTTAAAAGATGTTTATATTTACTGATGTGTAATTGTTCATAGTAGCCACATGATCCTTTATGCTTCTGTAGTATCCATTATGTTTCTTTCATTTCTGATTTCATTTCTTTGAGTCTTCTCCCTTTTCTCTTTAACTTTTTTTTTTGAGTTGGAGTCTCACTCTGTCACACAGGCTGGAGTGCAGTGGCACACTCACAGCTACCCCAGCATTGACCTGCTGGGCTCTGGTGATCCTTCCGCCTCAGCCTTCCAAGTTAGCTGGAACTACAAGCCTGCACTACCACGCTTATCTAATTATTTTTTATTTATTGTAGAGACAAGGTCTCGCCAAGTTGCCGGGGCTCGTCTCGAACCTGTGGGCTCAGGCAATCCACTCACCTCAGCCTCCCAAAGTGCTGGGATTACAGGTTGAGCCACCGAGCCCGGCTGGTGCATATATATTTACAACTGTTTTGTTTTGTTTTGTTTTTTCAGTTGGGGTCTCAGACTGGAGTGCAGACTGGACCTGCTGGGCTCCGGCAATCCTTCCGCCTCAGCCTTCCAAGGAGCTGGAACTACAGGCGCGCACTACCACGCCCAACTAGTTTTTTGATTTATTGTAGAGATGAGGTCTCGCCAAGTTGCCCAGGCAGGTCTCGAACCCGCGGGCTCAGGCAATCCACTCACCTCAACCTCCCAAGGCACGAGATTACAGGCCGAGCCACCGAGCCTGGCTGGTGCATATACATTTACAATTGTTATATCTTCTTGGTGAATTGATTTCTTTATCAATTTACAGTTTTGACCTAAAATCTATTTTGTGTAAAATAATTATAGCTATTTGCTCTCTCTCTCTCTTTAAATATTTTCATGGAATATCTTTTTCCATTTCTTTATTTTCAGTCTATGAGTGTCCTTCAAGGTAAACAGAGTTGCTTGTAGGCAGCATAGTTAGGTCTTTTAAAATTCATTTAGCTAAAAAAATTTTTTTTCACTTAGCCATTCTATGCCATTAGTCAAGAAGCAAACTCATTTATAATGTTTACTAGATTTACTAGTGCCATTTCGTTAATTGTTTCCTAGTTGTTTTGTTGAGTCTTTGTTCCTTTTTCTTTCTATTGTTTTGTTCCTTGATGATTTGATGGATTTCTGTAGTGATATACTCTGGATCTTTTCTTTTTATCTTTTATGTATCTATTATGAGCTTTTGCTGTACGGTTATGCTGAGATTTATATAAATATCTTATAACTCAGCCTGTCATCCCGCGCCTATGGGAGGCTGAGGTGAATGGACTGCCTGAGCCCGCGGGTTCGAGACCCGACTGGGCAGCGAGACCTCATCTCTACAATAAATCAAAAAATCAGCTGGGTGTGGTACCGTGCGCCTGTAGTTCCGGCTACTCGGAAGGCTGAGGCGGAGGGATTGCTGGAGCCCAGCAGGCGAGGTGCAGTGACCGGGAGCGGCCACTGCACTCCAGTCTGGGCAACCGAGTGAGACTCCAACTCAATTAAAAAAAAAAAAAAAATCTTATAACTGATTATTCTAAGCTACTAACAGTTAAACTTTAATTGCACACACAAACTCTACACTTTTAGTCTTCCTCTCCCTCCTTCCACATTTTACGTTTTTGATGTCACAATTTACATTAAAAAAAAATAATTTGTGTCCTTAACAAATTATTGTAGCTTTAGTTTTTTAAATAATTTTGCCCTTTAACCTTTATACTAAAGATAGAATTGATTTGCCCACTGCCATTACAGTATTAGAGCATTTTGGATTTGGCAACGTACTTACTTTTAACAATGAGTTTTATACTTTCATATGTTTTCATGTTACTAATTAGATCCTCTTCTTTCAGTTCAAAGAATTCCCTTTAACTGCTTCAGCCTGGGCGACAAAGTGAGACTCTGTCTAAAAAAAAGAAAAAAGTAAAAAAAAAAATTAAAAAATAACTTCCTTTAGCATTTCTTGTCAGACATGTCTAGTGGTGATTAACTCTATCAGCCTTTATCTGAGGAAGTCTTTTTTCTTCATTTTCAAATGACAGGATTTCTGGGTATAGTGTTCTTGGTTGACAATTATTTCCCTTATGATTTTGAATATATCATCTCACTTCCTTCTGGTCTGCAAGGTTTCTGTGGAAAGATCCACTTATAATCTTATGAGTTTCCTTGTGTGTAAATTGCTTTTCTCTTGCTGCTTTCAAAACTCCTTAACTTAACTTAATTATAATGGTCTATGCATGGATCTCTTTGGGCTCATCTTACTCAGTGTCCTTTGGGCTTTTAGATCTGGATTTCTATTTCACAAGACTTGGGGAAATTTTCTGCCATTATTTCTTTAAATATGTTTTCTATCCCTATCTTTCTTCTCCTCTTGGTATACCAGAAATGTATATGATGTTATGCTTGATGATGGTTTCCCATAATTATCGTAAACTATCCACACTCTGTTTAACTTTTTTTCTTTTTACTCTTCATATTGCATGTTTTACTGTGATCTGTCTCAAATTTGTTGGGAGCCAGCCACGGAGGCCCACTGAGCGTCAGGGATCAGGAAGGGCCGTTGACCCTGAGACCACTAGGATGCGTTCGGGAGCTATTGACCCCATTTCCTCCCCCTTTCTACTCAGTACTAACCAGATTAAGCTCCTGTGAGCTCAAAACATAAAAACTCTGAGACCAGGACGAACACAAGCTAACTTTAGAAGCTCATTGCTCCCATTCTTCCACAAACTGCAGTTTTGGCTTTCACACAACTTACAATTCAAACTCGGGTCACATCTAAGAGACTTAGTATTGGTCACAGGCTTCTGGGTCATGATCTTAGGATTTATTGAAGTTGAATAAGGTGTAAATTGTAGAATATAGTTTTAGAAGACAGCCATTTTGTTGAAAGAATGCGGCTGGGTTACTTGCAGGTAGCCCACTGTGAACTTTGGACTGGGCCACATTCCAAACATTCTGGGATGGGCCATTTTAGTTTGTAAAGTAAGTACTTAAGTCTCTATAGAATTGTTTAACTTGGTATTAGTACAAAAAGGGCTTATAGGCAATATGAAAAGAGTTTATAGGCAGTACGAAAAGGGTTTAAAGAAGGTCATGGATTAAGATTTCATGGATTAGGTTTAACATCTGTTATGGGATTATACCTAAAAGAACATCTGGTGGGTGGGGAACGCCCCTCACACACCTGACTGTCTATAAAAGACCCGTTGTAATTCCCAATAAACAGCTTCTGCACTAGACAGGGGTCCAGTCTCTTTCTTCTTTCTCTCTCTTTCTCTCTTCTTCCCCCCAATCGCTGACACTGTCTCCACATTTGGGGTACCCTGAACCCGACTGGAGCTGGACTCCAGCACAAATTCACTTTTTTTTTTTTAGAAACAAGGTCTAGCCAGGCATAGTGGCTCACACCTGCAATCCCAGCACTTTGGGAGGCAGAGGTGAGAGAATTGCCTGAGCCCACCAGCTTGAGACCCGCCTGAGCAACTAGGCAAAACTTTGTCTCTACAATTAAAAAAAAAATAGCTGGATGTGGTTCCAGCTACTTGGAAGGTTGAGACAGAAGAATCACCTGAGTCCAACAGGTAGAGGCTGCAGCGGTCATGAGTGTGCTATTGCACTCCAGCCTGGATGACAGAGTGAGACACCGAATCAAAAAAAAAAAAGAAACAAGGTCTCGCTCTGTCACCCAGGCTAGCATGCAGTGACACACTAATGGCTTACTGCAACGTTGAATTCTTTGATTCAATGAATCCCCCTGCCTCAACCTTGATTCAATGAATCCCCCTGCCTCAGCTTCCCAAGTGTCTAGGACTATAAATACATACAACCACGCCCAGATAATTTTTATATTTTTATTTTTGTGAAGATGAAGT
Source organism: Carlito syrichta (assembly GCF_000164805.1). NCBI lineage: Eukaryota > Metazoa > Chordata > Mammalia > Primates > Tarsiidae > Carlito > Carlito syrichta. The sequence continues at coordinate 12,394 of NW_007064669.1, forward strand.
CTCACTATGTTGACCAGTCTGTTCTCAAACTCCTGGCCTCCAGCAATTATCCTGCCTCAGCCTCCCAAAGCTTTGGGATTACAGCCATGAGCCACCACATCCAGCCAATCGACTCATTTTTTTTTTTTTTTTTTTGAGTGGGAATCTCACTCTGTCACCCAGGCTGGAGTGCAGTGGCATGCTGGAATCACAAGCATGAGCCACCTTGCCCGGCTAATTTTTTTTTTCTTTTTGAGTTGGAGTCTTTTTTTTTTTTTTTTTGAGTTGGAGTCTCACTC
>NW_007064669.1:13444-14377 GCF_000164805.1 Carlito syrichta
CACCCTCAGCCTTCCGAGTAGCCGGAATTACAGGCATGCGCCACCACGCCCAGCTGATTTTTTTGATTTATTGTAGAGATGAGGTCTCGCTGCCCAGGCGGGTCTCGAACCCGCGGGCTCAGGCAACTTTTTTTTTTTTTAATGAAGTGTGTATGACAGTCCCTAAAGCAACTTTTTTTTTTTCAGTTTTTATTATAAAGATGTGGGGAGCCCATTGATTCTTATTCTGCTTGCTCTAATCTGTTGCTGACCCCCCCCCCCCAGCCCCCGTTGGCTTTTTCCATTTAGTTATACAATTCTTCAGCTCTATGATTTCTGTTTGGTAGTTTGTTTTTTTGTTTTTTGTTTTTTGGGGCTTTTTTTGAGTTGGAGTCTTACTCTGTCACCCAGACTGGAGTGCAGTGGTCACTCCCGGCCACCACAGCTTCGACCTGCTGGGCTCCGGCCATCCTTCTGCCTCAGCCTTCTGAGTAGCCGGAATTACAGGCGTGCGCTACCATGCCCCGTTGATTTTTTGATTTATTGTAGAGATGATGTCTCGCCAAGTTGCCCAGGTGGGTCTCGAACCCGTGGGCTCAGGCAATCCACTCACCTCGGCCTAACAGGCGTGGGATTACAGGTTGAGCCACCGATCCCACCTCTGTTTGGTAGTTTTAAAAATATGTCCTCGGCTGGGCTCGGTGGCTCAGCCTGTAATCCCAGCTCTTTGGGAGACCGAGGTGAGTGGATTGCCTGAGCCCGTGAGTTCAATACCAGCCCGGGCAACTTGGTGAGCTCTCGTCTCAACAAAAAAAAAATAAAAAATAGCCTGGCGTGGTAGCGCGTGTCTGTAGTTCCGGCTACTTGGAAGACTGAGGCGGAAGGATAGCTGGAGCCCAGAAGGTTCGACACTGGGGTGGCCGTGAGTGTGGATGCCACTACACACCAGCCTGA
>NW_007064670.1:0-1051 GCF_000164805.1 Carlito syrichta
AAAGAAAGAAAAGAAAACGCCACAGTTTTTAATGTGACCTATTGGCCTCTATCCTATCCCCAAACTATAAGTGGCTTTCTTTCATGTCCTCAAATGTTTAGGTTTTCTTCCTTTCCTCATACTGCCTGCCTCTTTAGCCAGCAAATCCTTACCCTTCATTCAGGACTCCCTAAGGAAGGAATTTTCTGACCTCCCACACTAAACCTTCACCATACTTTCTTTTTAGCCTTTGTCACAATTAAAACTAAATAATTGCTGTGTCATCACTTGCTGAATAAAATGCAGAGTCTACAAGGACAGAGCAATGTCCTGCCTAGTTCATTGTCAGGTGCACCCCAAGTCATGAAAACCTCATTATAAGAGGAGGAGTTAAAGGAATTAAAAATGAGGATGGGGGAGTAGAAGGAGAAGGAGAAGAAACAGGGAGAAGAGAGGGCAGGGAGGATCATGTTCTTCAAACACATTAAGACATTCCAGGTAAAAGTGACAACAAGGGTAGTCTCTATGTGGCTTCAGACAGAGATTACCACAGTACCCACAGCTGGAAGTTAATTGGTTTAGGCTTGGAACTTTTCAGATATATCCAATGATTAAAGCTGTTCAGTGGTGGAACAAACCGGCCTTGTTGTGACAGCCTCCCTAGGACTGTGAGAGGAAAAGGACTTCTCCCCCCTAAGGCTCTGACTGCTTTTGCAAGAACAGGTTGGCAGTCCTGCTCAATTCCTTTGTTTGTTGCTGCTATTATTGTTATGAAATACCCACTCAAGAACTAAAACAGGACACACACATCTCAGTCTCTTATGGTCCTTCCTACACCCCCAAAATTCTCTGTTGTGGGTTGAATTGCATCTCAAAAAGGATACGAGGAAGCCCAAACTGTTCCTCAGAATGTGATGTTATTTGGAGATAGGACCTTTGCAGAAGTCACCAAATTAAAATGAAGTTAGTAGGGTGGGGGAGGGTCCTAATCCAATACAACTGGTGTCCTTTTGAAAGGGGGAAGTTTAGACACAGACACACAGGAAGATATACACAGAGGGAAGATGATGAG
>NW_007064671.1:0-2707 GCF_000164805.1 Carlito syrichta
TGGCGGGAGGGCAGGCTGGTTGTGCCCTGCTGACTGCGGGCAGGTGCAGCCGGTGCTGGGGGGCCGTGGGACAGGACAGGCAGAGCCCACGCACCGGCAGAGCTAGGGCCTTGGAGCCCTGAGGGCAGGGGATCCTCGGGGACCTCCCTCCCTCCAGTGAAACCTGGCCTCTGCCTGCCCCAGCCACGGGCCCACACGTCCCAGAAGTTTCTGCCTGTGCTGCTGGGCCGTGGGACCTGGGAGCCGGTGGTGGGCCTCCTGCCCCCCAGGGCTGGGATCGCCCCGGGGAGGATGGGCAGAGGCACCTTCTCAGCTCAGTTCTCCAGCGTGGGGAGAGCCGGCCTGGGCCAGGCTGGGTAGCCACTAGGCATTTTCTGCGGAGGTCCTACTCCACTGGACGCCAACCCTAGGGGTGGGCACCTGGGCACTCTTCACAGGAGAGGCTGCCAAGGAGGGAGTGGTGACTTTGCTCCCTGGCAGGTGCGCCCAGGGAGTGGGCAGTCGCTTCACCCATGCGGTCATTTGTAAAAGGGCGCACTGGAGCTGGGAGGAGCCACCAGCCCCACTCTCTGCATGCTCTCAACCTCCCCTCCAGGGCCCTGCTGGGTCTGTCCACCCCCCGCCATGGAACTGTGTCTCCTGGGAGGACATGGAAGAGGCTTCAGGGAGGGGAGGTCTTGTGCTCATACCTGGTGGAGATCAAGACGGCACCAAGACCTTCAACTCCATGTGCACCCATAGCGTTTGTTTCTTTTTAGAGGTGGGGTCTTGCTCTGTGGCCCAGGCTGGAGAGCCGTGTCGCCATCCCAACTCACTGCATCTTCGAACTCCTGGGCTCAAGGAATCTTCCTGAGTCAGCCTCCCGATCCGCTGGGATGGCAGGCGCATGCCCGGCCAATCCAGGGTTGGTCCCAACCATGTGGGAGAACTCCTTGGCAGACCCAGGGCCTTCCCAGAAAAACACACCCTTTCGTGGACATCCAAACCTTGGCTGGAGTTTCTAGGGGCTCCCGGGTCTCTGGGAATCCCTGGGGGTCCCAGGTTGCAGGGGTGAGGGGAAGCTCGGGCACACACTGTGTCCCCAGCTCTGGGGCCCTCAAGGGCCGGGCCGGGCTGGCTCGCCTTCCAGACGGCAAATCCTGTCACTTCCGGACAGCACTCATCTCAGCCCTGCCTTCCTGGCTGTGTGACCTTGGGCAAGGGGCTGAACCTCTCCCAGCTTGTCTGTGGAATGGAAGCAGGCGCGTCACCAGCCTCGCCGGGTGGCATCAGGGGTTACATGTGGTGGTGCTGATCAGGGCCCCAAGCCCAGGGAGGGCTGGTCTGCGGGAACACGGTGGCCGGGGAGGGCCCCCACCCTCGCCCTCGGGGAAGGCCCGCCTACGTCTCCTCCACCTCCACCTCCACCCCCTCCCGGCCCAGGGCACCTTAGGACGCGCTGCTGGGCGAGGACGAGCGTGGCAGACACACGGCTGGATTTGGCCCGTGCAGCGGGTGGCTGAGTCACACTCTGGGCTGCGTCTCCCTCGGTGCGTTTCCAGAGGTCGCCGCGGGGCCTGTGCGCCCGCCTCTGCCTGCGCCCCAGCCCAGGGGCCCTCTCCGCCGGTGGTGGCGGAAGGGCTGCTGAGGCTTCCTGGCCCCTCTCGTGGCGAGGGCAGCACCCGGGGCCCTGCAGGCGTCCTCGGGCAAGCGCCCGCCTGGCCCGGCCGCCGATGCCCTGCCGTGGCAGGCAGGGGTTCGAGCCTGGGAGGCAAGTGGTGGAGCTGGTGAGGCTGGAGAGGGGTCAGGGCCAAGGTCGGCTTGCAAACTGTGAAGTGCTGGGCCTGAATGAGGCCAGGCCTTATAAACTGTGAAGTGCCAGGCTGCAGGAGACCAGGCCTTGCAGACTGTGGAGTGCTGGGTCGGCACAAGACTAGGCCTTACAAACTGAACTGCCAGGCCACAGGAGGCCAGGTCTTATAAACTGTGACTTGCTGGGTCTGCATGAGGCCAGGCCTTGCAGACTGTGAAGTGCCTGGTCCCAGGCGGCCCCAGCCTTACTGCGGTGGTGGGCGGGGAGATGGGGACAGGACCTAAGACGCACGCAGTCCCACGCCTGGAGACCTGTGGCGAGGCGACAGACACGTGTGGGACCCAGACAAGGGCACAAGTGGCCTGTGATGGGGCGCGGCGGCCGAGGGTCCCCGGGTCCCACTGGCAGCACGACCCACCTTGGCCTGTCCTGAGATGGGGGTCTCCATGCCCATCACCCCCATGGGTGGGAGTGTCCTGGCCGTGTGCACTGCCGCCCCACCCCCAGGCCTGGCACAAAGGGACCCAGCACACGCCAGGCAGGCCTGCTGGGACGGGATGGCAATGGACCCCCACCCACCGCTGCCCAGATGACTGGGAGAATCCCACAAGGCTGCTGGGTCCAGAATCTGCCTCCTGGGACATGGTGTGACATGGGGCAGGTTCCTTCTCAGCACTGTGCCTTAGTTTCCCCATCTGTAAAACTGGACAAATTCCAGGGTCCCCTTCTTGGGAATATTGTGAGGATTCAGGAGAACATTTGTGTAAAGAACAGAGCCTGCTGGGCTTGGTGGCTCAACCTGTAATCCCGCGCCTTGGGCGGCTGAGATGAGTGGATGGCCTGAGCCCGCGGGTTCGAGACCCGCCTGGGCAACTTGGCGAGACCTCATCTCTACAATAAATCGAAAAAATTAGC
>NW_007064671.1:2908-5272 GCF_000164805.1 Carlito syrichta
AAAAAAAAAAAAAAAAAAAAAAAAAGAGCCTGGTTTATAGGCCAGGTGCAGTGGCCTGTCATCCAGCAGTTTGGGAGACTGAGGCAGGAGGATTGCTTAAGGCCAGGAGTTTGAGACCAGCCTGGGCAACATAGCAAGACCTCATGTCTTGGAAAAAAAATTTTTTTTTTGAGTTGGTGTCTCACTCCACTGCCCAGGCTGGAGTGCAGTGGAATGCTCACGGCCACCCAGTGCCAACTTGCTGGGATCAGGCGATCCTTCCTCCTTACCCTTCCAAGTAGCCGGAACTACAAGTGCACGCTACCATGCCTGGCTAGTTTTAAAAAATTTATTGTAGAGATGAGGTCCTGCCAAGTTGCCCAGGCTGTTCTCGAACTCATGGGCTCAGGCAGTCCCCTCACCTTGGCCTTCCAAAGTGCTAGGATTACAGGCTTGATCCACTGTGCCTGGTCTCAAAAATTTTAAAAAATTATTCAGGCATGGTAGCGCCTGTAACCACTACTCAGGAGGTTGAGGAGGGAGGGTCACTCGAAGCCAGGCAGTCGAGGCTGCACCACTGCACTCCAGTCTGGGAGACAGAGCAAGACCCTACCCCTATAAAAGAAAAACAAGCCAGGTGCACTCTGGGAGGTGGAGGCGAGAGGTTTGCCTGAGCCCACAGGTTCAAGATCAGCCTGGGCGACACGGCGAGACCTCATATCTACAACAAATCAATAAATTAGCTGGGTGTGGTGGCACATGCCTGTGGGCCCAGCTACTCAGGAGGCCGAGGTGGGAGGATTGCCTGAGCCCAGCAGGTCGAGGCTGAGGTGGCCACGAGTGTGCCACTGCACTCCAGCCTGGGAAACGAGACTCTGACTCAAAAAAAAAAAAAACGAAAGAAAGAAAGAGCCTGGCACGCAGTAGATGCTCAATAAACATTGACTGGGTGGTAGCAGGGAGTTCAGGTGAAGGTCTGAGCTGGGGTCCTGGGCCAGGCAGGAGGAATCTGGCATGTCGGTCCAGAGACACCAGACAACCTCAGTGCCCCGTGGGCATGCCTGTGTCATCGTCACCATGGTCTCTGCTCGCACACATGGCGCTCTTGTGTGTGATCACACAGTCAGCTCCCCAGTAGCCTAGCAGGGAAACTGAGGCTCCCTCAATCACAGAGCCAGACCACGGGCATCTAACGAGGCCTGCAGGCTAGTTTCTGGGGGCTTTGAGTTCAATCCTGTTTGCCACATTGGTCTTGGAGTCTGTCTGGGTCTCCTCCTGCCAGGGCCTCCTGCCACCGCCGTGGTGCCTCAGTCTCCCGGGCCACACCCTGCCCCAGCATAAGCATGTCCGGCACCTCAGACCCCTCCAGTGCATTGGGGGTGAGACTAACTCTCCAACAGCCTACCGGTCGGACGGGGGCAGGCTGGGACCGCAGCCACCTCTTGAGCGTCAGTCAGGCACGCGGGCTGGTAGCCCCGGCTCCCGGCCTGCAGAAGTGTTCGCTGAAGGCCAGCTGACCGCGAGCATTGTTCTAGGAACCTGGAGACCACAGCCAGCCAGCCGCCAAGGGTCTGATAGGCGAGGCCTCCAGGCAGAGGTCTCAGCCCACACAAGGGCCCAGAGGCAGGACAGGGCTTGTCGGTCTGGTCGCAGGGAGGCCAGTGTGGCTGCAGCGGGTGAGTCTGCAGAGGGTGGGAGGGCGGAGGCGGGTGGAGCCAGGCCCCCAGGACCCGTTGGCCATTGTGAGGTGTGTGGGTTTTTAAAACTTGGCTTCTGTTTATTTCCTCTTTTAGAGACAGGGTCTTGCTATGTTTCCCAGGCTAGATTCCAACTCCTGGGCTCAAGTGATCCCCCCGGCTCAGCCTGTGAATAGCTGGGAGTTTGTTTTGTTTCTCTCTCTGTCTCTCTCTCTCTTCACCCAGGCTGGAGTATGGTGGCATGATCACAGCTCACTGCAGCTTCAAACTCCTGGGCTCAAGTGATCTTCCCGCCTTAGACGCCCAAGTCATTGGGAATTGCCCCCAGATAACTTTTTGGAGAGATGAAGTCCTACTATGTTGCCCAGGCTGGCCTCGAATGCCTGGCCTTAAGTGATCCTCCTGCCTCAGCCTCCTGAGTAGCTGGACTCCAGGCACCTGCCACCATGCCCAGTTAATTTTAGGTTTTTTGTAGAGACAGGTCTTGCTGTGCTGCCCAGGCTGTCCGTCCTTCAGTGATCTTCTCGGCCTCCGAAACTGCTGGGATTACAGGCACGAGCCACGGCACCGGCCTGGAGTTCGTTTTGCCCGTGGGACAGCACTGGGGAGCCAGGGGCGGGCTGAGCCCGGGGCAGGGACGCGGGCTGAGCCCGGGGCAGGGACGCGGGTGTTTCCGTGCTCTGGCTCT
>NW_007064671.1:5979-16137 GCF_000164805.1 Carlito syrichta
AGGCCCGTGGGCCGCGCCGGCCGGTGTGAGGCCAGGCCCTGTAGACTGTGAGGGGCGCCCGTTTGAAACCAGACCTGCACCGTGAAGAGCTGCGGCCTGGTGAGGCCAGGCCGGTACTGGGTGCAGTGCCCAGGCCAGGCGAGGCACCGGGCCTTATAAGCTGAAGAGCCCAGTCCGTGTAGTGCTATGCCTCTGGGAACCGAGCCTTACAGGCTGTGTAATTCTGTGCCCTGGTGAGACCAGGCTTTATCAACTGTGAAGTATCAAGGGCTGTGCCCAGGAGGGGCCGGGCCTTATAAACTATTGAGTACTGTGCTCATCTGAGGCCAGGCCTTATCCGCCGCGAGTGCTGGGCCCGAGGGAGGCCAGGCCTCACCAACTGTCAGGTGTCAAGGCCAGTTGAGGCCAGGCCTTATCCGCCGCGAGTGCTGGGCCCGAGGGAGGCCAGGCCTCACCAACTGTGAGGCGCTATGCTTCTGGGCTCCAGGTCTGATAACCTGTGAAGCGCTGGACTTGCCTTGCTGTCAGTCCGGGCCCAAGGAGCGAGGACCCAGGCAATGTTGGGGGGACAGCTGGGTGCAGCCCCCTGGCCAACCCTGGGCGGGAGCAGGGGCCACCCCGGCGCCTACCAACCCGTCTCCTCCCTGTCGCAGGCATCGCTGTACTCGTTCGCCCTGAAATGCCTCATCAGCCTGTCCACGCTCATCCTGCTGGGCCTCGTGGTCCTCTACCACGCCCGCGAGATCCAGGTCAGTGCCCCCTGAGGGCTGCCCTCCCCCCCTGGCCCCATGTCCCCGGGCCCTGGGAGGACGCGCAGGCTCGCTCGGGGAAAGGAGGGCACGGTGTCGCGTGGCTGCTGGGCTTCTGTGACGAGTTGAGAGAGAGCAGCTGTGGGAGGCCGCGCCCGGGGTTCCCGGCCGTGCTCACGGCCCTGCAGTCTCCTGAGACTTGGAAACCCTAGAAACGGGCATTCGGAGCATTGATTTCCTTCTCCCATGGACTGGACTCTGCTTTTGTCTCTGAGCAACAGGGTCTTACTCTGTGGGCCAGGCTAGAGTGCAGCAGTGCAGTCCTCCCACCTCAGCCTCCTGAGTAGCTGGGACCACAGGCACCACCCTGCCCGGCTTTGAACCCTGGTTTTTTTGTTTTTTGAGTTGGAGTCTCACTCTGTCACCCAGACTGGAGTGCAGTGGCCGCTCCCGGCCCCCGCAGCCTCGACCTGCTGGGCTCCGGCGATCCTTCCGCCTCAGCCTTCCAAGTAGCCGGAATTACAGGCATGCGCTACCACGCCCGGCTGATTTTTTTGATTTATTGTAGAGATGAGGGCTTGCCAAGTTGCCCAGGTGGCTCTCGAACCTGCGGGCTCAGGCAGTCCACTCACCTCAGCCTCCCAAGGCGCGGGATGACAGGCTGAGCCACCGAGCCCGGCTTGAACCCTGATTTTTTAAAGATTTTCTGTGTGCCACGGAGTTTGCTCTCCTCTTTCAGAAAAGAATAAAAATCAGCTTGGGCTGGCAGCTCAGGCCACCTGGGGCAGTTACCACGCAGGGCTGGTGGCCAGGCCCAGGGAGGCCAAGGGTGTCCGATCCCGCTCCTGCCCTCCAGCCCCGGCCCATGACCCGCAGGTGCTGCAGTCTGGTGGGGGATGGTGTGGGAGAGTCCCACCCGAGTTACATTGTGCGATGCCTTTGGGGACGCAGTTGGGGACAGGAGTGTGGCAGTTCTTCAAGGTGAATCAGGGAGTTTCCTGGTGATTTAGCAATTCTGCTCCTAGGCATTACCCAAGGGGAATTAAGACCTAAGTCCGTTAAAAAATGTGCACATGTGTGTTTATTTTATTTCACTTTTTGAGTCGAAGTCTCACGCTGTTGCCCAGGTGGAGGGCAGGGGCACCCTCACAGCCACTGTATCCTTGACCTGCTGGGCTCAGGTGATCCTCCCACAACAGCCTTCCAAGTAGCTGGAACTACAGGCACGTGCCACCATGCCTGGTTAATTTTTCGATTAATTGTGGAGATGAGATCTCTCCAAGTTGCCCAGGTTGGTCTCAAACCCGCGGGCTCAGGCAGTCTCTCGCCTTGGCCTCCCAAAGTGCTGGGATGACAGGCATGAGCCACTGTGCCCAACCTACATGTGTGTTTCTAACAACATGACTCCCAGAAGCCAAAAAGTGGAAACTGTCTGCGTATCCATCACTGGATGAGCAGATAAAGCTTGTGGTCCATCTGCACAGTGGATGAACAGATCGACACGGCGTGGTCCTCCCTCATGCCGAAGTGGCCCTCGGGACTAAGGCTTGCCACTCTGGCATCCTGAGGTCGTGGTGTCTGCAGGGCTGGTGCCCCCCGGTCCCTGGCGTAGGGGGAGGGTCCGTCCCAGGCCTTCGTCCCGGCTTTTGGTGGCTGCGAGCAATTCTCAGTGTTCCTTGGCTTGTGGACATGTCACTCTCGACTCTACCTGAGGGTCACAGGGTCTTCACCCTAGGTGGGTGTCTGTGCCCAAATGCCCCCTTTCTCTTTTTTTCCTCTCTCTCTTTTTTTTGAGTTGGAGTCTCACTCTGTCGTCCAGGCTGGAGTACAGTGGCTGCTCCCGGCCACCTGGATCTGTTGGGCTCAGATGATCCTTCTATCTCAGCTTTGCAAGTAGCTAAAACCAAAGGTGTGCACCACCAACCTCAGCTAATTTTTTAACGTTTATTGTAGAGACGAGGTCTCGCCAAGTTGCCCAGGCTGATCTCAAACCTCTGGGCCCAGGCAATCCTCTTGCCTCAGCTTCCCAAAGTGCTTGATGACAGGCATGAGCCACCGCATCTGCTGCAAGTGTCCCCTTTCTATAAGGACACCGGTCCTGTTGGATGGGGCCCTTCCTCATGCCTATGTCTAGCTTAATGACCTCCATAAAGACCCTGTTTCCAGATCAGGGCACATTCCAGGGCACAGGGGGTGGGGATGCCAACATATCTTTTTTAGAGGGGAAGCACAGTTCAACCCATAACAAGTTCTGATGCAAGCCACAGCGTGGGTGAACCTCAAAAAAAATTTTCTTTTTTTTTTTTTGAGTTGGAGTCTCACTCTGTCGCCCAGACTGGAGTGCAGTGGCCGCTCCCAGCCACCGCAGCCTCGACCTGCCAGGCTCCGGCGATCCTTCCGCCTCAGCCTTCCGAGTAGCCGGGAACTACAGGCGCGTGCTACCACGCCCAGCTGATTTTTGATTTATTGTAGAGATGAGGTCTCGCCAAGTTGCCCAGGCGGGTCTTGAATCCCAGCACTCACCTTGGCCTCCCAAGGCGCGGGATTACAGGCTGAGCCACCGAGCCCGGCTTGTATTTATTTTAGAACTAGGGTCTTGCTCTTGGCCAGACTGGAGTGCAGTGGTGGATCACAGCTCACTGTAGCCTCGATCTCCTGGCTCACCTCAGCCTCCCAGGTAGCTGGGACTACAGGTGTGTGTCACCATGCCTGGCTAATTTTTTTTACTTTTTATACTAATGAGCTCTTGCTATGTTGTCTAAACTGGTCTCGAACTCCTGGGCTCAAGCAGTCCTCCTGCCTCGGCCTCCCAAAGTGCTGGAATGACAGGTGCGAGCCCCCACGCCTAGCCTTGTGAAGGACACGACCCTCCCTGCCGGGGTGTGGCGTGGAAGGACCCAGGCGCTAACTACAGGTGCAAACCCTAAGAGGTAGCAAACAACTCAGTTGCCGAGATGAATATTACTTTAATGTGGCATTTACGCAAACAGTCTAAATAAACGCTAGAACATTCCACATTGAGCCAGGACCAGCACTGAAGTCAAGACAGTGGCCGTGTTCCTGGTGGTACCTGTCGCCTCTGGCTCCAGGATGCCTGGTCCTGGCTCTGTCTTGGTCCTGGCAAGGCCCCTATCGAAGCTGAGGGCGCCTGAGGCGGGCAGGGTTCCCGTGCCCACACCCCACAGAGGTGGAGGCTGCCCCTAGAGCACGTGGCTGCTGTGACATTTTAAGGAAGTGGATTTCTTGTTTTTCTTCGGTTTCTTATTTTAGAACGACTTTATTGCTTCTTGTTTTAAAATGACACGTGAGCAAGAAAAAATTGATACTCGTGAGTTACACACACGTTCAACGTTCAGGCGGAACAGAAAGGCCTGCGGAAGCCGCCCACACACCCTGGGGCCTGCCTGATGCTGGGAGCGGCGGTCCCTTTGGGGAAGGTGATGTCGGTGTCCCTGGCGTCTTCCGGGGTGTGTATTCCGGAGGCCACACCCGGCTCCAGTTTACTGCACCCAGATTTGTTTTTTGAATGGAGGTAAAATTCACATAACATAAAATTAGCTGTGCTAGGCTGAGCGTGGTGGCTCGTGCCTGTAATCCCAGCACTTTGGGAGGCCAAGGCAGGAGGATCACTTGAGCCCAGGAGTTTGAGACCAGCCTGGGCAACACAGCGAGAACTTGTCTCTACACAAAATACAAAAAACTGGCTGGGCTCGGTGGCTCAGCCTGTCATCCCGCGCCTTTGGGAGGCTGAGGTGAGTGGATGGCCTGAGCCCGTGGGTTCGAGACCCGCCTGGGCAGCGAGACCTCATCTCCACAATAAATCAAAAAATCAGCCGGGCGTGGTAGTACGCGCCTGTAATTCCGGCTACTCGGAAGGCGGAGGCGGAAGGAGCACCGGAGCCCAGCAGGTCGAGGCTGCGGTGGCCGGGAGTGGCCACTGCACTCCGGTCTGGGCGACAGAGTGAGACTCCGACTCAAAAAAAAAAAATTAGCTGGTGTAGTGGTGCCTGTCGTCCTAGCTACATGAGAGGCTGACGGGGGAAGGATCCCTTCAGCCCAGGAAATTGTAACTGTGACCGTGCCGTGCCCCTGCAATCCAGCCTGGGCAACAGAGCGAGACTCCAACTCAAAACAACAACAAAACAACTTGGTCATTTTATTTATTTATTTATTTTTGAGTTGGAGTGAGACTACTCTGTCACCCAGGCTGGAGTGCAGTGGCAGTCTGCTCACGCCGCTGCAGCCTTGACCTGCTGGGCTCGGGTGATCCTTCCGCCTCAGCCTTCCGAGTAGCTGGAACTACAGCCACACACCACCACGTCCAGGCAATGTTTTGATTTCTTGTAGAGACGAGGTCTCGCCAAGTTGCTCAGGCTGGTCTTGAACCCATGGGCTCAGGCAGACCTCTCACCTTGGCCTCCTAAAGTGTTGGGAGTTAGGCATGAGCCACCATGCCCAGCCTAACCTGGCCATTTTAAAATGTGCAGTTCCATGATATTTAGCACATTTACTGTGTTGTCAACCATCACCTCCATCTGGTTCCAGAACATTCTCGTCTCCCACAAGGAGGCCCCGTCCCATCAGCAGCCTCTCCTCATCCCCTCCCCCTCCCCCTGGCAGCCGCGAATCTGCTTCCTGTCTCTGGATTTTGTTGTTGTTGTTTTTTTTTTTTTTGAGTTGGAGTCTCACTCTGTCGCCCAGACTGGATCGTCGCTCCTGGCCACCGCAGCCTCGACCTGCTGGGCTCCGGCGATCCTTCCATCTCAGCCTTCTGAGTAGCCGGAATTACAGACATGCGCTACCACGCCCGGCTAACTTTTTGATTTATTGTAGAGATGAGGTCTCCCTGCCCGGGCGGGTCTTGAACCCGCGGGCTCAGGCAATCCACTCACCTCAGCCTCCCAAAGGCACGGGATTACAGGCTGAGCCACTGAGCCCGAGCCCGGCTTGTTTTGTTTTTTGTAGAAACAAGGCTTTGCTGTGTTGCCCAGGCTGGGCTTAAACTCCTGTGCTCAAGGGATCTTCCCATCTCGGCCTCCCAAAGTGCTAGGATGACAGGTGTGGCACCACACCCAGCCCACAGATGAATTTTAAGGGGACGCAGTTTAACCCATAGCAGTTCACCCTCTGCTCCCCCAAAATTCACGCCTTCACGTGCAAAATACACTTGCTCTCCCGACTTGCACACGTGTGTTTATAACCACACTATCCGCGGCAGCCAGGAAGTAGGAGCTATGCAGATGCCTGTCAGTGGGCGAACAGATCAGCCCAGTCTTACTGTGTTATCCAGGCTGGACCCAAACTCCTGGCCCACCCTCGCCATGGAGTGCCCCGAAGGACTAAGGAATGCCTGAGCGTTGCGTGGCCTTCTCCCGGCTGGGGGCCTGTGTCCAGATAGCCCCTTTCTATAAGGACACCCGTCACACTGGATTGGAACCCCGTGCCTTAACCAATTCCAGCGTCAACTCTGAAGCCCCAAGTCTCACCCGACTTTCCTCTGGCTCAGCCACAGGAGTGCTTGAGAGATGATTCATCCTGAGACCAAGTTCCTCTCTAGCTGTGACCCCATAAAACTGGACGAGCTGTGTGCTTCCAAAATACAGGATAGGGACAGGCATGGGACAGACATTCCCTTTCTAAAAGGAAGGAAGCAGATGGACGAAGGGGTGACAGACTCGGGCAAGTCCAGAACCAGCAAGGCAGATTCTGTTTGCTCTTTTCTTTGTGTAGAGATGGCGTCTTACTGTGTTGTCCAGGCTAGACCCAAACTCCTGGCCTCAAACAGCCCTCTTGCCTCGGCCCCTGTAGGTCAGGCTTCCCTGCTAGGTGAATGTTCTAGGAACCCATCGGCATCCGTGGATTTTTTTGGAGATCCTCTCAACGTGTTTGCCCATCTCAGAACGGGCGACTTACGAGTGCGGCTGTCCACACGGCGCTGCATGTTCTGCAGTTTTTGACCCCACATGGCAAGACCCCTGCGCCCCACCCTCCCTATTCACCCGATCTGGCCCTGAGTGACGTTGTTTTGTGTCCTCGGAAGAAAAACGGCCTCAAAGGGAAGCATTTTGTTGATGTGAAAGAGGTGGAACAAAAAATGGCAGAAGCACCAAAAGCCACCAAAATCGATGAGTTCAAAAACTGCTTTGATGCTGGGTGTGGTGGTTCACACCTGTGATCCCAGCACTTTGAGAGGCAGAGGCAAGAGGACTGCCTGAGTCCATGAGTTTGAGACCAGCCTGGGCAACTTGGCAAGACCTTGTCTCTATAACATAAATAAATTAGCCAGGTGTGGTGGCTCACACCTGTAATTCCAGCACTTTGGGAGGTGGAGGCAAGAGGATTGCCTGAGTCCATGAGTTCGAGACCAGCCTGGGCAACTTGGTGAGACCTTGTTTCTACAATTAAAAAAAAATTAGCTGGGCATGGTGGTATGCACCTGTAGTTCCAGCTACTTGGAAGCTTGAGGCAGAAGGATTGCCTCAGCAGGTCGAGGCTGCAGTGGCTGTGAGCGTGTCACTATTCTCCAGCCTGCGTGACAGAGTGAGACTCTGTAATCCCAGCACTTTGGGAGGCTGAGGCAAAAGGATTGCCTGAGCCTATGTGTTTGAGACCAGCCTGGACAACTTGGCGAGACCCTGTCTCTACAATAAATGAAAAAAATTAGCCAGGCATAGTGGTGTGCGCCTGTGGTTGCACCTACTTGGAAAGCTGAGGCGGAATGTCGAGGCGGCGGTGGCCATGAGCGTGCCACTGCACTCCAGCCTGGGCGACAGAGGGAGACTGACTCATAAAAAAAATAGCCAACTCTTCTGGGCACTGGAAAAAGCGTCTCAATGCATCAAATGCAGAGTCCTTTGAAGGTGACTGAAGTTTAAACATGCAAGAATAAATGCACAGTTTTTATAAAGCAATTCCAGGTTTCTGAATCCCCCTTGTACGGCAGGCACCCAAATGATGTGTTTTCACTCAGTGTCCTTTTGGTGATGAGAAGAAAAGCCCGATCCTGGCCAGGGTCGCCGTCTGGGTCTGCAGTTCTCCCATCTCTCTGGGTTCCTCCGCCCCTGGTTTCCTCCCTCATCCTCCAGATGTGCAGGTTAGGTGAAGAGGCCTGTCTGCAGGGCCTGTCTGGGCCAGCGGGCAGTTTTGGTGGTTTACATCCTGTCTGGGCCCAGTGCCCACCCCTGAGCTCCCAGGATGGGCTCCAGCCCTGACCCTGATCTGGAATAACTTGTTTCTGTGGACCCTTCTTACATGTGCATACAGCTCACATTTATTTCAGTGTTTCGCATCCGAAGTGCTGTGATCGGTCTTTATTTAGAAGTCTGGTGATGTCTTTGTGACCAGAAATATCCCATAGGAGCCTCCACTTGTTGATATCTGTTAGCTGTGGCAAGACCAGTTTTTCTGCATGTCGTTTCCATTCAGGTCGCAGTTTCTGAGAACTTCTCAGTGACACTGAGCACCCGCTGTCCGGCGTCTTAACCTCACTCCCTGATGGATGTGTGGGTGGCTTCTGCTTTAGGCGGCTGCTACTATTGCTGCCGTGACTCTGTGCACAAGGGTTTGTCTAGCACCTACCTTCATTTCTCTTGAGTCCACCTTGGAATATGGTTGCTGGGCCCTTGGTAACGCTCTGTGTTTAACTTTTTGGGGACACCAGTCTGATGTTCAGCTGGAATTATGGCCAATACGAAAACTAGGGAGTTTTTCATACAAGGTCACGTTTCTGACTTCTCTTGGAAAAATCTAAAGCTGGGCATGGTGGTGTATACCCGTAGTCCCAGCTACTCTGGAGGCCGAGGCTGCAGGATCATTTGAGCCTGGGAGTTGGAGGCTGCAGTGAGCGGTGATCACATCACTGCACTCTAGCCTGGGTGACAGAGGAAGACTGTGTCTCTGAAAAAGAAAAAAGAGGTCGGGTGTAATGGCCCAGTCTGTGATCCTAGCACTTGAGAGGCTGAGGTGGGAGGATCACTTGAGGCCAGGAGTTCAAGGTTAGCCTGGGCAATACAGTGGGACCTTTTCTCTAAAATAAATAAATGAGCCGGGCTCGGTAGCTCAGCCTGTAATCCCGCGCCTTTGGGAGGCTGAGGTGAGTGGATTGCCTGAGCCTGCGGGTTCGAGACCCGCCTGGGCAACTTGGTGTGACCTCATCTCTACAATAAGTCAAAAATTAGCCAGGCATGGTAGTGCGCCCCTGTAGTTCCAGCTACTCGGAAGGCTGAGGTGGAAGGATCGCCGGAGCCCAGCGGGTCGAGCGAGGCTGCAGTGGCTGGGAGCGGCCACTGCACTCCAGCCTGGGCGACAGAGTGAGACTCCAACTCAATAAATAAGTAAATAGATTAATTAATTAAATAAGTGGCCGGGTGCAGTGGCTCAAGCCTATAATCCCAGCACTGTGGGAGGCCAAGGCGAGAGGATTGCCTGAGACCGGGAGCTCAAGCCCAGCCTGGGCGACTTGGCGAGACCTTGTCTCTACAATAGATCAAAAAAGTAGGGCAGTTGCCATTCTAAGCTCTGGTGTGGCCATGTGCTCTTGGCACTATGGCCGCTGCCATGTCTCCTGACCTTAAGAAGCCGAGTTCTCTCTCTCTTTCTCTCTCTCATTCACTTCCTAAATAAATTATGTTTTCTGATCTCAAAAAGAAAAACACTAGCCGGGTGTGGTGGCTGTCTGTAGTTCAGCGACGTGGAAGGCTGAGGGGAGGGGCCCCTGAGCCCAGCGGGCGAGGCCGCGGTGGCCGTGAGCGTGCCCCTGCCCTCCAGGCTGGCCGCAGAGCGAGACCCAACTGCAAGAAACGAGCTGGGCGCCTGCGGCTCAGCTGCTCGGGAGCTGAGGCGGGAGGTCGCTGGAGCCCAGGCGGTCCGGGCTGCGGAGAGCTGTGACCGTGCCTCCGCGCTCCGCCTGGGTGGCCGGCCAACCCCGCGGGGCTCCCGCGCGTCGAGACCCACGCCCGTCCCGCCCGCAGCTCTTCATGGTGGACAACGGGGCCGACGACTGGCGCATCGCCATGACGTGCGAGCGCGTGCTCCTCATCTCGCTGGAGCTGGCGGTGTGCGCCATCCACCCGGTGCCCGGCCACTACCGCTTCACGTGGACGGCGCGGCTGGCCTTCACGTACGCGCCGTCGGTGGCCGAGGCCGACGTGGACGTGCTGCTGTCCATCCCCATGTTCCTGCGCCTCTACCTGCTCGGCCGCGTCATGCTCCTGCACAGCCGCATCTTCACCGACGCGTCGAGCCGCAGCATCGGGGCCCTCAACAAGATCACCTTCAACACGCGCTTCGTCATGAAGACGCTCATGACCATCTGCCCGGGCACCGTGCTGCTGGTGTTCAGCATCTCCTCCTGGGTCATCGCCGCCTGGACCGTGCGCGTCTGCGAGAGGTGGGCCCGCGCCCCGCGCCC
>NW_007064672.1:0-1049 GCF_000164805.1 Carlito syrichta
CTGGAGCCCAGCAGGTCGAGGCTGCGGTGGCCGGGAGCGTGCCACTGCCCTCCAGTCTGGACGACAGAATGAGACTCCGACTCAAAAACAAAAACAAAAACTGTGAGGTGGGTGCTACTGTTTCTCTTTCGTGCAGATAAGGAAGCAGATTCAACTGTACCTTAGACCCCACCATGTGGAAGCCACGTTGTGACTCATCCCTTCTCTGAAGCCCATCCAGCCTCTGAACTGGAGCCTCGCCTCAGTGGTCCCCGGAAACTCTTTTCAAAGCCCCTTTGTTATCAGCCCTGGCTGGGCCCTGGGCTCCTGGACGCCCACCCCCAGGGGCACACCCCTCTCTGTTCCAAAGCCTCCACTTGGAAGGCAGTACCCTCTTGCTCCTTGCCATTGGGTCCCCTAACTTAGAACTTCTGCCTCTTCCCACAGGGCACCTCTTGGGCACCGTCTGTCTCCCAGGCCTCCTTCTGTCCCTTCCTTCTGTCATTGCTGCCCCCCTGGTGGGCCCTTTCTCCTGTCCCTCTTCCCCCCTAGGGCTGCTTCCAACACTTCTAGGGACCACTCAGGGCCCGGACCCTTCCAGGACCTTCGACTCCACCCACTTCCTGGCCCAGGCATACCTCTTCCCATTCCCTGAACAAGGCACTGCCTGACACTGCCCCAGATGCCCCTGTGCGCCAGGCTCCCTGCCAATGGCTGACTGGGGCAAACAAGACTTGGGCGTATCACCAAAAAACGGAAGAGTATCTTGCCAGGAACTCTCATGCCAACACAGCTTCATTACTATTATTATTGCTATTAAACAAGTAATACATGTTCGTGGTGAAAAAGAAGAAAAATATTGATCAACAAAAAGCAAAACATTAAAATTACCCAGTTGGGCATGGTGGCTCACGCCTGTAATCCCAGCACTTTGAGAGGCAGAGGTGAGAAGATTGTGAGCCCAGGGGTTTGGAGACCAGCCTGGGCACCTTGGTGAGACCTTGTCTCTACAATAAATAAAAAAATTAGCCAGACATGGTGGCGTGCACCTTTAGTTCCAGCTACTTGGA
>NW_007064673.1:0-1058 GCF_000164805.1 Carlito syrichta
AGAGAAATATCCACATACCACACATTCAAAACTGGTTAAAGAAATGCATATTCTCCCTAATTATTACACTTCAAAACTACCATCATTCTTGTGAATTTTTAAAAGAGAAAATGAACTTATTTTGTGTTTTTCACATATATTGCTAATAGTACCTATGAACTTCAAACAGATTCAGTAACAGAATTGGAAAAACATCATAGTTTCTTCCTGGATATATAAAAACAATTCTCCAAAACAAAAATCTAGAAACAGCCTATTATCACCCCAGTTTTGCAGATGTGCTAAGGTTAGGTTACTCATCCAAATTCAGTCATGAAAATAATGGTTCTTAGTTGTTGCTAGCGACCCAACCACTCCTCTCCTTTGCTTTAGAGTAAAAAATCCTCCTAGATCAAGGGCCATGTGTTTTAAATGTAGATTTTCAATCAGTGCAGCTGACAGACCCTAATATGAGGACTACATTAATTCAAGTTCATAGATCCAATTACTGCAAGAAAAGAAAATCACCCAATGTGTTAAACTAAGATCAAGTATTCCCAACTGTGTTTTCAAGTTGATTTGAACTACAGTGTTTGAGTGATTCTTATGCCACTTAATGGAGATGTTTGTTTATACATACAGAATAGACTTAAATACTGCAGATCACACTGCCCATGTGCAAAGCCTAGCATGGTGTCTAGCACATAGCAAAGAAAAATTGAAAATTTTTTAAAGAATAGATGAATAAACAAATAATAAATTCCCAGTTTTAGCTGGAATTTAAACAAAAACCTAGTTAGTTATTTCCATAAGCCTCATTTATCATATGATAACAACATAAAAAGATTAGAAGGCTTTTGGCAAATCCCATAATAATCGATTCTTTCCCATACGACACAATTAAAGGCTAGAAAAATACTTGCTGTATCTAAAGTGTTATGTTTTGAAGTAAGGAGATCATGCAGAGAGAAAACCAAATCAAGAAATGAGAATTTATAAAAACAATCCCAGGCCGGGTGTGGTGGCTCACACCTGTAATCCCTGCACTTTGGGAGGCAGAGGTGAAAGGATTGCCTGAA
>NW_007064674.1:0-3617 GCF_000164805.1 Carlito syrichta
GCTCCTGGCCGGGTCCGCCGCGCGCTCCCCAGACCGAGGGCCGGGGAGAGGGAAGGAGCGGAGGGGGAGACAGAGGGGGCAGAGCAGGAGCGGGGCGTGAGGGCGTTAGGGACCCGCTGCTCTCCGGGCTGGCGAGGCTTTGAGCGCACAGAGGCAGGAGCGCCCCCCTTCCGGCCTCACCAGGCGAGCCTCTGCCTCGGCGCCTCCAGGACGCAGGGCTGGAGGCTGAGACCCCACGGGACCCCGGAGGCCTCGGCGCCAGTGGGGAATGGAAGACTTCCCTGCCCACCAGGCCGCCCTGGGTTGAACAATGCCCTGAAATTTTCCAGCCCTTGAGACTTCTGGGCCAACGTGGTCCAACCACTTGGCTCCTCCTCCCCCCTCCCGCCCCTCCCTCTGGCCTCGGCTGGTGGGTCAGCCACAGAGCTGGACCAGAGGAGTGGAAAAACAAAACACCTCCAGGGGCCGGGCGTGGTGGCTCACGCCCGTAATCTCAGCACCTTGGGAGGCGGAAGTGAGAGGATTGCCTGCGCCCAGGGTTTCGAGATCAGCCTGGGTAACATGGCGAGACCACGTCTCTACAATAAATCCAAAAATTAGCCAGGCATGGGGGCGCATGCCTGTGGTTCCAGCTACTTGAAGGCTGAGGTGGAAGGATTGCCTGAGCCCAGCATGTCAAGGCTACACTGGCTATGCGCGTGCCACTGCACTCCAGCCTAGGCGACAGAGTGAGACTCTGACTCAAAAAAACTAAAAAAAAAACCCAAAAAACACCCCCAGAAAGGAGCCTGGCCAACTCCCAGAGCCAGGGCACTGGTCAGTCAGTCGGTGAACCTGGGCAGCTTTGTGCTGGGCACTGAACTAGAGAGGCCAGCCGGACGCTGACCCTGTTTTCAAGGAGGACATTACCTGGTGGCAAAGAGCCAGCAGCCAATAAATTCTGAAAGTGTCAAGATGACTGGAAACGTGACCGGGATACAGAGAAAGGCAACCAAGGGTGTCAGGGAACACCCAGAGGGAACTGGGGCCCCGCAGGGTGGTCGGACAAACACTCCCGACGCGGGACAGTGGGACAGATGATCCTGGCAGAAAGGGCATCCCTGTAGAGGCGGGCAAGGTACATCAGCCACAAAGACTTCATGGATCTACCGGCAAGGCAGGGGATTAGGAGGGAGGCAGGGAGGCAGGGAGGCCTGGTCAGAACGCTCCCTGCTGAGGAGGTCCGGGGCCCTCAAGGGATTGTAAACAGGGGAGTGAGGAGACCAGACTTGGGGGAAAGGCCCTTGGACGATGGGCTGGGCTGGAGGCAGAGATGTGGGCGCTCGAAGCGAAACGTCCAAGAGCTAGAGAGGAGAGGTCAGATGCAAGAGGTGGCCCAGGTGGCCACGGGGTGTGTGTGTACGGGGTGGGGGATGAGGTGCTGAGTTGAGGGCCCCCGGGTTTCTGGGTAGTTACGATCTGACTCTGATGCCCCCTGCACCCCTTGCTCCTCCCCTTGTAAGCTCTCCCCTGGCGGTGACACAGTGATCCCCACCGCTGCCCCCTCCCCTCGCCAGGCAGTCTCACAGAACAAGGTGCTCTGTCCAGGAGGACCACCGCCCTGTCCCCGAGGGCTACTCTGACCGCGGCAGGTCTTCTGAGAAAGCTGCACCCAGGAGGGGAGAACGGAGTCGGGAGTCCCAGGTGACCCCACCCTTCTCAGATCCGAAATGTGCCAGCGATGTGACCGTGGGCAAATCCTTCAAACTCATCGTGTCTGTGTGTCCGTGTCGGTACAACGAGCAAGAATCTGTGCCGTTTGGCATCGAGGGCCGGTTAGGTGAGTTTGTAGGTTCCAGCGCATGGACGTTGGGTCCTGTGGCCTCTCTGCCCGCCCCGCCCCGCCCCGCCCTGGTCTTCTTGGTATCTGGTTGAACAGGCACAGGGCTTCAGAGCTACGAGGTGCCGTCACATGGCGATACCCTAGGGAAGTCGTGGATCCAGAAGAAAGGCCCGTGCTCCACTGGAGCCAGGATGACAATGATAGCAGCAACAACTGGGGGCTTACCGTAGAGTAATTCCTTTAAGCCTCACCTACTGTTATGAATCCCATCTTACAGACGAGGACACTGAGGCACAGAGTGCTCCAGTAGCGTATCCATGATCGCACAGAGAGTAGGTGGCAGCGGTAGGCTCTGCCCCTGGCTATGGCCTCCATAGCCTCCAAGACCTCCATTCTGTGAGCGTGTGCTGCATTGCCTTTCCCAGTCCCCAGAAGGAAGTCACGGGGAAGAAACCTTTCTGGCTGTGCCCTAGAGGACTCTTGGAGGCCGTGGTTTGGTGAAATGTAGGTGCCCCCTCCCTTCTCTCTTCAGGCCCCCAACACCATCCCCTTTCTTCACCCCCATGAGCCTCTCTTTTCTCTGCCCAGGGCCCTGACACCTGGGACTGGGTCCGGCTCCGGCACCTTGCTAACCTTGGCTGTAGGGCCAGTGGCCCTCACACAGCTCTTCCAAAAGCTCGGACGCCCCCCCCCCCCAGCTGTTCTTTGTGCTCTGGGTTTTTCTGTCAGGCCTTCCAGCAAGCAGCCTTCTTTTGGGCGATGCTCTCACGCCCCGTCCTAGGGGGCTCAGTCTCTGTCAGGCCTCGGCTGGTCCTGACCCTCCACACAGACAAGGACTCCCTGAGCGGGTCCTGCGGCCCCACATGCAGGCCTGGCCTGGACGGCCCCATGCAGATCCCACGGGAGATGGTCCCCTGGGAGCTGCAGAGGCCCCAGAGAACCCCTGCTGTGAGCCACAGGCTCCCAGGTGTCCACACTGTGGGCACTGAGGCTGCCCTCAGACCTGACTCCCTGAGGCCAGAACTACCCCCAGCCACCCCCTGCCCTAGGTCTGTCCTAGGTTCCCCATTTCTGGGCCTGCAGGGGTCTTTTTCCTTACACTTGGGCAGGAGTGGCTTTTGCTAAAAGATGGAAGTTGAAAAGCTCTGAGAAGAGCGGGTCTGAGAAAACCAGAATGAGCCAGAATGAATCATGTGGGGGGGGCTGGGCTTATTTTTGAAGGATCCAGTTTTTTACTGGACGTTCACTATTTTCCCACCAAATGCATGGAATGGCCTCTTCCGAATGACTGCCGAATTCTTTAAAATAGTCACTGTAGCACCAGCATGGTGGCTCACACCTGTAATTCCACCACTTTGGGGCGGCCCAGGTGGGAGGATCACTGGAGCCCAGGAGGTCGGGGCTGCGGTGAGCCGCGGTCAAGTCACTCCATCTTGGGAGACAGAGAGAGACCCTGCCTTAAAATAAAACAAGCTAAAAACAAGTCACGCCGCTGAGCAGGCAGTATTCTCTCAGAGCGAGAACCATGGAGCAAAAGCGGGCCCGGACCTCCCAGGGCCTGTGTGGGACCCAGGCTCCGGGAACTCTCCCCCGAAGGTGGACAGGGTGCTGGGGAGCGCACCCGCTCAGAGCTGGGGACAGAGGCGACTCAGAGCTCAGCCTGTCGGTCTTCCGCCCCCTCCCAGCCCTCCCGTCGAGGGCGAGTGTGGCGCCCACGGGGCAGGGGTCCCTGAAGCAGCTCCCCTCCCAAGACAAGGCGCCCCTCGGAGTCTCGGCTTCCTCATCGACGCCCGGT
>NW_007064675.1:0-1040 GCF_000164805.1 Carlito syrichta
AAATCGAATTGGAAGGCTTTAGAATTCTCTTCTCATCGTCTAATTATGAGTACAGCATTTACGGGCAGCCTAACTCCCGGCTAATTCCCTCTCTGAGTCTTCAGCTATCATGTAATCTGAACATCAAACCCTAAAACCACAGGGTGGGTATTTTCCACGGCTCTGGCGACGGGCGTTTTTTCAAGTTTTCCTCAAGTGCATTTTGATAGACAGAAAGTCTTCAAAAACCACATCCCAACAATTGCTGTCGTCCCCACCCCTTTGAGCACTCCAAGATTTTCATCACTCTGTGACTCCAGAGAAAGTCACTCAAATGAAACACGACTGAGAAGAGGACGCTTCGACAGGAAATGACAGGACCCCTTCAGGACCCCCAGAAGGCTGGCTGCCTGACGTCTTTCCGCAGCACTCCCCAGCACAAGGGGCAACATCACCTCCCCAGCCGCTGGGCAGCAGAGGACCTACTGAGCAGGAAGCTCACACTTCACGCTGCCTCCCGCTATTCACCAGATCCTCCACCCACTGGTCCTCTGCAGTGTGGTGCCAACCCTCCTTCCCCAGCTCTGCAGCTGCAGTCTCCATGGGGGTCCTGTTGACCTCCCACAATGTCCTTGAAGTCAGCCCATGCAAAAAGCCTGGAAACGCCACAGTCAAGGCCGTCATATCTGCTCAACTGCACTAGTTAAGATTCTGGAATAGCATGTCCTCATTCACTGGATGAAGTAAAATCCCACTGTGTGAGGATACAGGAAAAAAACAAACTCAGCTTCTCCTTCTTTGCTCTCACAACACAGAATACTTCTGTGACCTCTGGACACCAAAATGTGTGGGGATTTCTCTCCACCAAGCAATTCAGTTCTGGCATTATCCACCTGGAAGTGGGGTCAGATCCCCTAGGTTGAGGGCTCAGTCCCACAAGAGTGCCCGCCGCTCCTGATGCCAATTGAAAGTCCCAGGTTGATTTACCTGTGCTCTGACCAACCGGTTTTATAAATCAGGGGTTCCCATGACTGCACCCCCCCCCCCCCCCCCCCCCGGGG
>NW_007064676.1:0-4878 GCF_000164805.1 Carlito syrichta
GAGCGGCCACTGCACTCCAGTCTGGGCGGCAGAGTGAGACTCCAACTCAAAAAACAAAAACAATACGGTCCAGAAACTCTGCTCCGTGGTGAGCCTGGACTGTGTGGGGCGGGGGTCACACAGCCCCAGCCCTGCCCTCCTGGGGCTCATAGTCTAGAGGGGGAGAGAGACTGGTCCCCAGGCAGTGACGACGCCGGGCTGGCAGGGCTAGGGCAGGGGTCTGCGGGAGCATAGGAAGCCCAGAGGAAATGCCTAGCTGAAAATAGAGAGTCAGAGGGGGTGCCTGGCAAGGCGGCTCTGCCTGTAATCCTAGCACTTTGGGAGACCAAAGTGGGAGGATTGCCTGAGGCCCGGAGGTTGAGGCCACAGTGAGCTGTGAGCACATCCCTGCACTCTAGCCTGGGCGACGGAGCAAGAGATTCCTTCTCTTTTTTAAAAAATTGGCCAGGCACAGTGACAGAGCCTGTAATCCCAGCATTTTGGGAGGCCGAGGTGAGAGGATTGCCTGAGACCAGGGGTTTAAGACGAGCCCGGGCAACTTGGTGAGACCTCATCTCTACAATAAATCTCACACACACACACACACACACACACACACACACACACACACACACACACACACACAAACTAGCCAGACTGTGGTGGCATGAGTCTGTAGTTCCAGCTACTTGGAAGGCTGAGGCAGAAGGATTGCCTAAACTCAGCAGGTTGAGGCTGCGGTGGCCGTGAGCATGTACTGCACTCCAGCCTGGGCCACAAGAATGAGACTCCAATTCAAAAAAAAAAAAATTACAAAAAAGGAGGACTTCCTGGAGGAGAGGACACCACTGCTGATCACCAGTAGCCAGGGGAGGGAGCGGCTCGGTGTGAACCACCAAATGTGAACAAGTTACCCATTTCAGATGGGCATGGCAGTGAGGGGACCAGAAAAAAAGGTCTCTGTGGCCGGCAAGACCATCGACACAGTTCTCAGGGCCCAGTGCAAAATGAAGGCCAGGAGGTCGAGGCCACGGTGAGTGCAGGGGTGTGCTCACATTCAAAGACGTTTAAGGGCCAGGCACGGTGGCCCATGCCTGCCCTTCCAGCATTTTGGGAGGCCGAGGCAGGAGGATCACTTGAACCTAGGAGTTTGAGATCAGCCTGGACAACACGGCGAGACCGCCCCCTACCTCCATATATATATATAAAATGTTTCAGAACTTTAAGACGCTTATTTTTCATTTGTCAACCAGTGGCCAACCCTTAGAGGGAAGAGGAGGAGTGGATTTCACATTCCACTTCCTAGGTCTGGTTCAGAAAACATGTTCCCCATCTGGCGCTCTCAGGAAGGAGACTAGCAAGTGCCACGCTTAATTCCAAACCCCTTTCTGAAAGCTGCCTTTTCTTGCCGCTCTTGAGTGGCCCCAGTATTTGAGGAAATTCCTGAAAGCAGGTGGCACCTGTCGTGGCTCTTTTCTAGGATGTGCTATGTGACTGTGACTTTCAAAGACATTCGTTTACCATTTGCGGACTTGGAGGGGAAGTGAATGGCACCTTTGAGATACACTCAAGGATGGAGATCACCTTGATTCGACCCTAAAGTCGCCCCTAGTGTGTATTCTGGGGAGTGGAGAGCTGAGCTGCTCAGGGTATGGGGCTGGCTTCCCGGGCCGGGGGAGAAGCCCCAGAGGCACTGGGGAGCCACAGCAGGCACTGGGGAGCCACAGCAGGCTGAGAGCAAGGAAGGGAGAGGGTCAGTTTGCACTTTACCAGGACGGATGGGAGGAGGCAAGACCAAGGCAGCCTGGGAGGAAGGGAGAAGGGGTAGAAGCGGGTGAGTGGGCACGGGCTGGGTGGGGGGAGAATCCAGGTGTTGGAATTCATAGAATGCTGTGAGTGCCCAACTGTGGGGGTGGGGTCTGCATAGGACTCAGTGAGCAGGCAGTGGGTCTGTCCCTGGGGTGGAGGCTGGGAGGGGTAGGGGGGATGCTGCCATCTGGGTGGACACAGGGCATGTAGAAATTGGTGTTCACAGGGAGTCTGAAGCTCTCTCTTCCTGACAGCCGTCCAGTTTTCTGAACCTCCAAACATGGCGCCTGTGGCTTTTGTTGAAAAGCAGAGCACGTGGCCACCCACAGGATGCCTGGAGATTCTCCCAGGCCCCCCACTCTGCCTGATGCCCCACATACATGTGCACACTCATGCCCACAGTGCATGGCACGCATGTGTACAAACATGCCCTCAAGCCCAAAGCCATCCATACACACAGGCATACAAACACAGCTCTGCATCTGTCTCTCCATACCTCTGGCTTGTTCTGACATCTGTCTCTCTCTCTCTCTCTCTCTCTCTCTCTCTCTCTGTGTGTGTGTTCCAATCTCTCTCCTTCCCTTTTTTTTTTTGAGTTGGAGTCTCACTCTGTTGCCCAGACAGGAACTACAGGCACGCACTACCACACCCGGCTAATTTTTTGATTTATTGTAGAGATGAGGTCTCACCAAGTTGCCCAGGTGGGTCTCGAAACCTGGGCTCAGGCAATCCACTTGCCTCGGCCTCCCAAGGCGCAGGATTACAGGCTGAGCCACCAAGCCCAGCTCCTTCCCTTTCTTTATTCCTGACCTGCCTTGTTTTCTCACTCTCCCTAATTATTATAATTCTTTTTTTTTGTAGTTGGAATCTCACTCCATTGTCCAGGCTGAAGTGCAGTGGCACACTCACGGCCACCCCAGCGTCCACCTGCTGGGCTTGGGCGATCCTTCCACCTCAGCCTTCCAAGTAGCTGGAACGACAGGTGTGAACTACCATGCCCAGTTAATTTTTGATTTATTGTAGAGATGAGGTCTCAGCAAGTTGCCTGGGCTGGTCTCGAACCTGTGGGATCAGGCAATCCACTTGCCTAGGCCTCCCAAAGTGCTGGGATTACAGGCTGAGCCATTGAGCCCGGCCTATTTTTTTACAGAGACAGGGTCTTGCTGTATTGTCCAGGCTGGAGTGCAGCGGTGTGATCATAGCTCACTGTAGCCTCCAACTCCCAAGTTCAAGTAATCCTCCCACCTCAACCTCCTGAGTAGCCAGGACTACAGGGCACGCACTACCCCACCCACCTAATTTTTTCTTTTTTTTTTTTGTAAAGATGAGGTCTCGCTATGCTGCCCAGGATGGTCTTGACCTCCTGGCCTCCACCAATTCTCCCGCCTCAGCCTCCCAAAGTGCTGGGATTACAGGCATAAGCCACCCACTCCCTGTCTCCCTTTCCATCTCTGCCTGTCTCTCTCTCTCTCTCTCTCTCAGAACATGCACAGTGGTTTATAAATTAAGATCATAGACTCGAGCCAGATAGCCGGGGCTCCTGCCCCTGCTGGACTTCCTTTTCCTCCTGTGTAAAATGGACATAAGACCCAGCTTGTAGGACCATGACAAGAATTAAACTAGCCAATCCTCTTGGAGCAGCGCCTGGCGCAGCAGTGCTTGGGATTTGTCTGCTGTTGCTGTAAAGTCTGTACGTGGAAAAAGACAGCAAGGCCCAGTGCCTGCAGGCCAGAACTTGAGCTAAGCATGTTATGGCCAAAATCCTATTGTTTCCTCACAGCCTTCTGAGAAGCCTGGAAATTCCTGTGCCCATTTTCTGGATGGGTAAACAGAGACCCCGAGCGAATAAGCAACTTGCCCAAGGTCACCCTACTTGGAAGTGGTGCAGCCAGGCCTGGAACAAAGGCTGCACCCCACTTCCCAGCACCCCCAGATCCCTCCCACGCACTCACTTTCATCCACGTACTTATTCTTTTAGTCATTCAACAAACACTCTCTGAGCCCTTTCTCTGGGCCCAGTCCTGGGAGGATCACTGAGGACTCATTAGAAGAAGCTGGAGACACAGCTGAGAATGAGACAAACAAAACTCCAGGCACAAAATAATCATAAACCAGTCAGGGGACTTCAAACACTGGCCTGATATCTGATGATAATGAGGAATTATCCTTCCACTTGTTAGCTATGAAAATGACATTGTTGGTTATGTTTATTTAAAAAGGATTCCTGGGGCTCCTGCCTGTCATTTCAACACTTTGGGAGGCCGAGGCGGGAGGATCGCTTGAGCTCAGGAGTTTGAGACCAGCCTGGGCAACGTAGCAAGACCCCCATCTTTACAAAAAATACAAAAATTAGCCGGGCATGGTGGTGCATGCCTGTAGTCCCAGCTACTCAGGAGGCTGAAATTGGAGGATCACCTGAGCCCAGGAGGTCAAGGCTGTGGTGAACAGGGATTGTGCCACTGCACTCCAGCCTGGATGACAGAGTGACTCAAAAAAAAAAAAAAAAGAATTCTTTATCTTTTGGAGATACAGGCTGAAGGGTCGATGGATGAAATAATAGAACGTAGAGACCTTGAAAAGAATTCAGTGGAGGGTGGGAGGAGCTGAAACAGGACTTGCAAGGATTGATGCTTGCTAGAGCTGGCGATGGGCCCACAGGGGGTCATTCTGCCTACTCTGGATTATGTATGCTTGAAATTGTCCATAATAAAAAGTTATTTTAACGCTGGGCGTGGTGGCTCATGCCTGTCATCCCAACACTTTGGGAGGCAGAGGCCAGAGGATTGCCTGAGCCCAGGGGTTCCAGATCAGCCTGAGGAATTTGGCGAGACCTTGTCTCTACAATCAATCAATCAATTAATCAATCAATAAAAAGTTGTTTTAGAAACATTCTAGGCCGGGCTTGGTGGCTCAGCCTATTATCCCAGCACTTTGGGAGGCTGAGGCAAGTGGATTGCCTGAGCCTGCGGGTTTGAGACCCGCCCCAGCAACTTGGCAAGACCTCATCTCTACAATAAATCAAAAACTAGTCGGGCATGGTAGCGCACACCTATAGTTCCAGCTACTTGGAAGGCTGAGGCGGAAGGATCG
>NW_007064676.1:4898-7361 GCF_000164805.1 Carlito syrichta
GAGGCTGCGGTGGCCGGGAGCGTGCTACTGCACTCCAGTCGGGGTGACAGAGTGAGATTCCAACTCAAAAAAAAAAAGAAACATTCTAACTAACCCTGCCCTTGAGGAGCAAACTCCCATCAGGTTAAAAAAAAAAAGGATTTAGCACAGCAGAGGGCAGTAAGTGCTTTGGAGGCAAATACAGCAGGGAGTCCAGGGGATAACTGGGGACTTCTGTTTTCCATGGGGCAATCAGGGAAGGTTTCACCGAGAAGGTGGCACTTGAGTCAAGACTTGAAAGCGGTGAGATGAGGCCCAAACTCTGCCCTTTGTACAATGACCCTTTGTATACCTAACCCTGAGTTGTACCCACATCTTTACAATTAAAATCTAAAAAAAAGACAAAGAGGTGAGAGAGAGAGCCATGTGACTGGCTATGAGTGGGAAAGCATTCTAGGCAGAGAGAATGTCAAGTGCAAAGGCCCTGGGGCAGGAATGTGCCTGCTGTGTTAAGAGACAGCAAGGGGCGTGGCTAGAGTGGAGTAAGCAAAGGTGGGGGGGGACACGTGGGAGGGGATGAGGTCTGACAGCGAAGGGGCAGGGTGTGCAGGGCTTTGGGGCCATGGCAAGGATTTTGGTTTTGCTCTGCAGGAGTTGGGAGCCATGGGAAGATTCTGGGCAGAAAAGGGACAAAATCGACTGGGCAACATGGATGAAGCTTGCCAGGAACACGCACCCCTGTCAGTCTCACTCCCCGTCCTCCCACCACATTCTAGGAAAGCCTGGGCAGGGATTTGGGGGTGTCAGTGGGGAGGATTCCACCCTAACCCCAAACCCCTCCTGCTGGTTATGCTCTGTTTTCCCCTTGGCTACATCCTCCCACCTCTTCCTTCCTGCACCCCCTGGGCACCCAAACAGCCAAACTCCCCCTCCACCGCCTGCTTCCCAAACACTGAGTCATTAGCTGAAGGGGACAGTGGGATGGGGGGGCATTTCCCTGTCCTGGCATGGGCCCCGCCCAGACCCTGCCTCACTCACCTGCAGCTCCTGGAACAGTAGGTCGGCCAGGACACGGTGGCACAGCCGGGTCACACGGTCTAGAGCGCTGGTGGAAGCTTCCCGAGCCGGCTCGCTTTCAGGGGGCCCCACCCTGGCCAGGCGCTCGGCCAGAGCCCTTTGGGGATCAGCAGAGCCAAAAGTCAAGGACCCCAACATCTCAGCCGCCGAGACCTCTCCCCCCTTAAATGGACCCTATTTTGTGAGGTGCAGGGGTGACAGGTCAGAAGGGAACATGGGAAAGGTCGAGGGGTCCTGGGAGGCTCTGGGGCTGAGAAATGTCAGAGGATGCTTGAGAGGATGGGGATATCTGCGCACTGTGGTTGTCAGGGAGGCTATCAAATGTCTAGGGAATGGGGGAGTATCAGGGGACTCTGGGCACCGCAGGTCCGAGGGTGTTGGGGGTCTGGGGTATATTAGGGGAAGGAAGGGGCCTCTCTGGGTCTCTGGGTCTCAGTTTCTCCTGGTGCTTTTTGGATGAGAGTGGGGAAGTCTCCATTCTAAAATTCCATGGTTCTGCCAGGCATGGTAGCTCAAGCCTGTAATCCCAGCACTTTGTAAGGCTGAGGTGAGAGGATTGCCTGATCCCAGGGTTTTGAGATCAGCCTGGGCAACTTGGCAAAACCTCATCTCGACATATATCAAAAAATTAGCTGGGCATGGTGGTGTGTGCCTGTAGTTCCAGTTGCTTGGGAGGCTGAGGTGGAAAGATCGCCTGAGCCCAGCAGGTCAAGGCTGCGGTGGCCATGAGCATGGCACTAAACTCCAGCCTAGGCAACAGAGTGAGACTCCGACTCAAAGATAAAAATTTTTTTAAAAAGTTTATGTTTCTAATCATCTACAGTTCTAGAATTCTACCCTTCTCTTTTCTATTCCCAAAGCAGGCTGTGTTGCTCCGTGACTGGAGGTAGAGGAACCTGATTCAAGCACTTTTGCTGCCCAAATTACAAACACTGGAGACTTGTCCTCATAGACCTCTTCCAGGAATGGAGAGGCCCTGTGTGCATGGAGGTGACACGAGTTCAAGGCTCCTCCCTGGAAAAGTGGAACCAGCTGTCCACCCATTGGTCTGATTAAATAAACGATGGGCCAGCCAAGCAGTGGGATACGGTTCAGACATTAAAAAGGAATGTGGGAACGCCTCATGCCCTAAAGGAAAGTTCTCCAAGCTGTTATGAGGGAAAGACCGGAAGTGGGTGCAATAGTCTACCATTTGTGTTTCTTTTTAAATGGCCAGGCACGGTGGTGTGGACCTATAATTCCAGCTATTGTGAAGGCTGAGGCAGGAGGATGGCTTAAGCCTAGGAATTTGAGACCAGTCCAGGCAACATAGTGAGATCCTATCTCAAAAAAGAAAGAAGAGCTGGGCTCGGTGGCTCAGCCTGTAATCCCACGCTTTGGGAGGCTGAGGTGAATGGATTGCCTGAG
>NW_007064676.1:7381-13887 GCF_000164805.1 Carlito syrichta
CAGCAGGTCGAGGTTGCAGTGTCCAGGAGTGGCCACTACACTCCAGTCTGGGTGACAGAGTGAGACTCCAACTCAAAAAAAAAAAAGAAAAAAAAAAAAGAAGGAAGGAGAGGCCAGGTACGATGTCTCATGCCTGTAATCCCAGCACTTTGGGAGGCAGGAGGATCGCTTGAGGCTAGGAGTTTGAGACCAGGCTGGGCAACATAGTGAGATCTTGTCTCTACAAAGAAAAAAATTAAAAACTTAGCCGGGCAGGGTGGTGCATGCCTGTAGTCCCAGCTACTCAGGAGGCTGAGGTAGAAGGATTGCTTGAGCCCAGAAGGTCGAGGCTGCAGTGAGCTGTGATCACACTACTGTATTTCAGCCAAGACAACAGAGTGAGACACCAACTCAAAGAAAAAGTGCATAAAAAAAGAGAAGGAAAGAAATAATATTTATATGCACATAGTTCAATATGTTTATTTGTATTTATATAAGATACATATACTCGTGCATATGCATATTCACACCTATTTACTGGTACTTGTATAAAATACCCCTGCAAAAATCTGGAAGCCACTAGTAATATGGTTGCCCTGAGGTGGTGGGAAAATGTGGCAGGAAAGAGACTTTGCATGTTCTTTTGTATATTTTGAATTTTGTGAATGCAATGTCCATTTTAGTGCAATTTAAAATAAGTTAATAAAGAAAGATTAAGGGCTTCTGCACTAGACAGGGGTCCAGTCTCTCTCTCTCTCTCTCTCTCTCTCTCTCTTTCTCTCTTTCTTCTTCCCCCCAATCGCCGACGCCATCTCCACCTTTGGAGTACCCTGAACCCGGCTGGAGCTGGACTCTGGCATGGTTTATTTACTCTCCATTAGTTTAAATCCTTGAGAGGTACAGCATTCATTGCTGCCTTTGAAGACACGGGAAGGAGCCATGAGCCAAGGAATGCAGGCAGCCTTTAGAAACTGGAAAAGGCAAGAAAATGGATTCTGCCCTGCATCCTCCAGAGGGAATACTGCCCTGATGAACACCTTGATTTCAGCCAGGGAGAAGTCACAACATGGTTACTCAATCCATAACCTAACTGCAGCCAAGATAACAACAACCAGACCTCTGGGAGGACTACCTCCCAAAATAAGCTATCAGAACAAGATGCATAGACCTGCACTATGGGCCACTCTCTCATGCTTCCCATGCCAAGTTTTCCTGTAGCCTGAGCATCTGAGGTGGTATTTTGGGGACTTTAGTCTACAATCTTTTAGGTTGTCAGTTTTTGAATAAAACCTATTTTTTCTTCCAAAAAAAAAGAAAGATTCAAAGCCCCCCCCAAAAAAATCTGTCATTCTTAGTCTTTGAGTGTGGCTTTTTGGTTTCTATCTTTCCAATCCTCCAATGTTGACGCTCTCATTCTGATGTTCTGTTTTGCTATGGTTGTTTCTAGGACTCCCAGATTTCATGCCTCTAGGGCCCCACCCATCCTCCAGGTCATCACAGATCAGCTGCCTCCTGGGACTGGCCCTCCACCCCCAACACACCTCAGCGGGTGCTCTCACCTCAGCGGGGGCCCACAGTTGACCAGGGCAATGGTCTTGCTGATATAGGTGTCAGGCAGCAGTTCTCGGATGCCGGGGTTCTCGTGGAATCGCTCCACGCGCTGCTGGAAGCTGGCGGAAGATGGGGAGGGTGGCGGACAGATGGGACACAACTGGGTCAGGGCCCCTCGCGGGACACACAGCCCTCCAAAGCCACAGTCCCCACCCTGGTGGCCTGCCCGGCCCTCCCTGGCTGTCTTTCACCTCTCCTGTCTCTGCTGGGTCCTAGGCCCCATGCCCAAGACCACCAAACCTGCACCCCCATCCCCCATACCTCTGCAGAAACTCTGCCAGCCCCCCCAGGCAGCAGTGGGCCATCCGCTCCCCAAATTCCTGGCTGATGCGGGGCGCTCGCTCAGTGTGCTCTTCCAGGAGCTGAACAGGTGGGGGGGTTGAGGAGAGGAGAGGTGTGGAGAGGTGAGGCCCCACCTTCCCACCCGGGCATGGTCCAGCCCATCCCGCCTCCTCCCACCTCCTACCTCACACACATCCTGTGCCAGGCAGCTGGGCCGGTCCTCCAAGCTCCCCCAGTGCTCCTCGTCCTCCTGCAGCACTCGGAGGAGGGCTGCCCGGGTCTGAGCCTGGAGTGGAGGGATGAGGTGGGGAGAGGCTGGCTGCCTGGGAGTCTTTCTCTCTCCCCCGCCCCGGACACTCTCCATCTCTTTCTGCCTCTGTCTCTGTCTCTATCTCTGTCTCTGTCTCTCTATCTCTGTCTCTTTCTGCCTCTCTGTCTCTCCGCCTCTCTCTGCTTCTCCAACTCTCCGTCTCTTTCTGCCTCTCTGTCTCTCTCTCTCCATCTCTGTCTCTGTCTCTCTCTATCTCTTTGCCTCTTTCTCTGTCTCCCCATCTCTTCATCTCTTTCTGCCTTTCTCTTTCTCTCTGCCTCTCTCTGTCGGTCTCTCTGCTTCTCTATCTCTATCTCTCTGTCTCTTTCTGTTCTGCCTCTCTCTCAATCTCTCCACCTCTCTCTCTCTCTATCTCTTTCTGCCTCTCTCTCTCCGTCTCTCCAACCCCGCAGCCCCCGCCATGATCCCCTTGCCCTTAGGCCCAAACAGTTCTGGATTCTACCCAGGAGCTGGTGAAGGTGATGCTCATGAACTGAGCCAGAAAACCTCCTCAGTCCCTTCCGCTCCTAAGTCTATGGTTTGGAGCTTTATAGTAACAGTCTGGTTTTATGCTTCCTCCACCCAGTAGCCAAGGGGCTTAAGGGTTTACATATCATTGTTGGATAGTCCTAAGAATCCACTCTCAGTTTCTGCCAAACAATTAGTTCAAGTTGCTCAGATCTGGCCAAATGCAGGGCCTCACACCTGTAAACTCAGCCCTTTGGGAGGCCGAGGCAGGAGGATTGCTTGAGCCCAGGAGTTTGAGACCAGCCTGGGCAACACAGCAAGATCTCGTCTCTACAAAACATACAAAAATTAGCCAGGCATGGTAGCATGTGCCTATATAGTTCCAGTTACTCAGGAGGCTAAGGCTGGAGGATTGCCTGAGCTCAAGAGGTCGAGGCTGCAAGGAACTGCGATCATAACAGTGAACTCCGGCCTGGGTGACAGAGTGAGACTCTGACTCAAAAAAAAAAAAAAAAAAATTATCAGATCCTATGATTCGAGAACTCCAAGGAGCTGGGTGGGATTCAAAGGTTAATGTGTTGTCTTCAGTCTAACGAATCTGAGGATCTGGATATGTTCAAATCTTTGATTCTAGGCTCTGGAGTCACAAGGACTCTGATTTCTGTGGTGGGGGCAGGTGTGCCTAGCCAGGACCACTCTGCTGGGCATGCCCGTGCCCAGGTGCCCATTAGTTATGTTTCCCATTAACCCTGCTAGGACGCAGGACTGTACCCTGATGTTTATCCTAGATGCCCGGTTTCTGTGACTGTTTGGGCCCGTGCGCAAGGTGCTGTGACTAACATTCTCTTGCTCTGGAATTGACAAGTCTGAATGTATCGAACCCTTATCAAGTGTCCCTCTGCCCAGGAGCTGGTGTTTGGCCTCCCACGTGGAACACAGACAGAAATGACCACGATGGTCATGTATAAAAAATTTCCATGCAAAGATCTGGAAGTCGCTAGTAATATGGTTGCCTTGAGGTGGCAGGAGGATATTGCAGGAAGGAGACTTTGCTCTCGTGGCTCACGGACAGACCTCAGCTGTTCACAAAGGGAAAAGGGAGGCCAGACATGGTGGCTCACACTTGTAATCCCAGCACTTTGGGGGGGCCGAGACGGGAGGATCACTTGAGCCCAGGAGTTTGAGACCACCCTGGGCAACATGTCAAGACCCCATCTCTACAAAAAATCAAAAAATTAGCTGGGCATGGTGGCACACTCAGGAGGCTGAGGTGGAAGGATCGCCTGAGCCCAGAAGATAGAGGCTGTGGCGAGCAGTGATTGTGCCACAGCACTCCAGCCAGGGCAACAGAGTAAGATCCAACTTAAAAAAAAAAAAAAAGGCTGGGGGGAAAGGGGATGAAAATAGTGTAAGGGGAGGTAAGAATCCCCCCAAGCCCACTGTGACCCCCTTCCTCTCTACAGAGCACCTCCCACTGCCAAATTGCCAAGTCCCGGGTACCTTCACATCTGTGACACATTCATCCTCCAAACCCCTTAGGGTGCCAGGGGACAGAAGGGGTCCCAGCTCCCCATTCTCCAGGGCAACCATGTCCACCAGCCCTAGGACCTCTCTGCAGGTAGGGGATGAGAGAGAGGGCGGGCTGTGAGAGGTGGGGCCAGGCGGTGGAACCCTTCCCCGAACCCTCCCCCACCCCGTGTTCCTGACCCTGGGTCCCTCCCTTCCTCTCCCTGATCCAACTTTGCTCATCCCTCAGAGGAAGTCTCAGGAGTTGTTGCTCTCCTGGCTCCAGCTCTCTGAGTCAGCTCCCTGATGAATGGTGTCCCAGCAAGACACCGCAGGGGTCAAGTCCAGGCTTGATGATCTGACGCACAAGGTCACGCCCATGATCAGCCTCAAGAGATAGAAGCGCCCTTCCACCACTGCTCCGAGGCCCTGTTGCCTCCTCTGGCCCTGGGGGCCTCCCCTGCCCACCCCTCATCCACCCCACCCCCCTCCTTCAATGCCCTGAGCTGAGTGACATCACCACTGCTCACACCCACTCCCCACCCCCACACACACCCCATCTCTTTTGGCTCATGGCACCCTCTCAACCAGGGACACCATCCCCCTACAGATTGGACCTGACCCACATCCCACCACACCAGAGAGTTTTCCAGACGGCCTATTCTGCCTGATCTCACCCGGGTGGCATGAGAATGTCATGGACACGTATTCCCGAGTGGGATCTCTGGGGTGGACATTGGTAGCTGCCCCTTTCTATCTTCTTCCGGTGATGGCATTTTGACTGTGTTGGGGGAACCTCCCCCCTCCCTTCACTCTCCCACATGTGGTTTGGGGGTGGCTAACTCCCTCTTCCCTGGAGTGGACAGGTGACCCAGTGGCAGCCAATCACCAGCCGCAAGAATGGCTACATTTTAGGATTCAAAGGCTCAACAGGTGTATGATTCTAGGGCTGGGATCATCAATGGAACTGAGGCTCTGGGTGCTGCAATCATAGCGTTCGAGGGGCCAGCAGCACTGACGTCCTGGGACTATAGGATCATTGTGTCAAGGTTCCAAGATCCAGAACAGAGATAAGGCTAAGGTTTAGAATTTGGAGGGCTTATGGATACTAAGGTTCTAGGGTTGGAAGGGTCATAAATTCTAAACTGCTAAGATTGGAATAGTCATTAGTACTAATGCTATAAAAGCTAGAGAGAGATCAGTGTAAGAATTTTAGAATTCTAAGGGTCAGCTCTAGTACTCACCTTACTATAAGGGTCAGTGGGCTGAGGTCTAGGATAGGAATGGCCAAGAGTGCTAAAACTCTAGGACCAGAAGGGTGAGCAGCTAAGATTCTAGCAGTATATGCCTTCGTGATGCTAAAGTTCTTGGATGGGGCTGGGGAGGAGTCCACAGTGCTGAGCTGCTAAGACCGAAGCAGTCAACAGTGCCAAGGTTTTCAAATTGCAAGAGTTCATGGTGAGCAAAGATTCTATGCTCTAGGTCTACAAGGGTGGAATGCTAAAATTCTAAGGCTGAAAGGAGGCTGAGTGTGGTGGCTCATGCCTGTAATTCCAGCACTTTGGGAGGCCGAGGCAGGAGGATCGCTTGAGCCCAGAAGTTTGGAACCAGTCTGGATAACATAGCAAGACCTCACCTCATTTTTTTTATAGAGGCTAGGAGGGTGGACAAGGCTAAGATCCCAGTGGAGGTATAGACAGTTTAGGACCTGAGTGGTGCTGAGCTCTGAGCCTAGGAGGGTGGACAAGGCCAAGATGCCAGCGGAGGTGTAGACAGTTTAGGACCTGAGTGGTACTGAGTTCTGAGGCTAGGAGGATGGACAAAGCTAAGATCCCAGTGGAGGTGTAGACAGTTTAGGACCTGAGTGGTACTGAGTTCTGAGGCTAGGAGGGTGGACAAGGCTAAGATCCCAGTGAAGGTGTAGACAGTTTAGGACCTGACTGGTGCTCAGCCCTGAGGCTAGGAGGGTGGACAAGGCGAAAGATCCCAGTGGAGGTGTAACAGTTTAGGACCTGAGTGGTGCTGAGCTCTGAGGCTAGGAGGGTGGACAGGACTAAGATCCTGGTGCAGGTGTAGACAGTTAGGGCCTGAGTGGTGCCGAGCTCCGGGCCTGGAAGGCTCCACTGAGCCAAGGTTCCAGCAGGAGGAGCGGACAGCACGGAACCTCTAGGGTCGCAGCTGTCCCCGGTGCGGAGGTCTGGACGGGTCGATGGTGCTAAGGCCCCAGGCCGAGAGGACGGCTGTTCGCCCCCCGCAAAGAGGCCGGCGCTGGGGGCGGCCCGGGGCTCTACGCGACCTCGGCCGGCCGCCAGCTCACCTGGGGTACACCTGGTTGTGCCAGTGCAGCAGC
>NW_007064677.1:0-1037 GCF_000164805.1 Carlito syrichta
AATGCTATAATCTGAGTGAACACTGAATGAGATTTAAAATGGCATTCATATGTCTGAAAAAATTTCTGTTTGGAAAACTGCTCAAGTGTTGATAATTCTACAGCTGGGTTGTTGGGTACATGGGGTTCATTATGCTATTCTCTCTCTTTTCATACATATTTGAAAATTTCAAAAAAAAATTTAAGTAAAAAAAGTTACTTAGATGCTTTCACTAATATTATGCTGATGAAATAAATATTTTTAAATTTCTTAAATTATTTTATTAACAACTTGCCATAAAAGTACCAAAAAGTAAAACCAACTTGATTTGAGAATGATTTGAGTATCAAGTGTTCTCAAATTACCCAAGTAAACTAACAGTGCTGTGGTCAGAATTTCTTTATTGAGGAACTTAGGGATAGAAATATATTTACAGAATGAATCAGAAATTCTGTTTTGAAGTTCTGTTTACATGGAAATCACACTATTTTTACTGAAATTTCAGGTTGAGTTTGAATAGCTTGACGTAGGCATAATGGAGCTTTTGAGACACTAAAGTCTTCTGTATTAGTCACAAGAGGTTAGTCTATGCTATAGACACAAATTAATGCCAAACCCTAGCTTTAGAACAACAAAGGTTTGTCTCTGGCTATGCTACTGCTTGTCAAGGATTAACAAGGTGCTCTACTCCCTTCACCCACTCAGGGATCCAGGCTGGTGGAGATTCTACCATCTTGCAACTGCACCATCTAAAATACATGATTCGCTTGATCCCTGTCTCTGGCAACAGAGCCTAGAGAATTACCTGGACTTTATATTACCTCAGATGAAAAGTGACATATCATTTCCACTAATAAATCATCAGCTAAAATGTGTCACATATCCCATCTAACTGTAAGAAGATAGAGCAACCCAGGAGACCAAATGGAATGTTTGGTAAGAATTACTGTCTCCACTATATCCTAACCACTCCTTTGGTTATCACTGCAAGAAAAGTGCATCTCAGGACTTCTGGACTCTTAAATGCTATAATCTGAGTGAACACTGAATGAGATTTA
>NW_007064678.1:0-2766 GCF_000164805.1 Carlito syrichta
GGGCCCTCCGCGGAGGCAGGACGCCGCAAGCAATACCCCGGCCGTCTCTTTTGTACTTCGACGCGGACTCACGCAACGGCGCGGAGGGGCCGAGCCCCACCCCGTGTACCCCTGTCAGATACTGTGAGCAGCTTCCGTTCCAGAACAATAAATCCTTCCGTAAAGACTCCTGGCAAGGTCTCCGTCCGGGCAGGGCGGGCGGGCAGGGCCCCACGGAGCCACGCTCACTGGAGAGCGTGAGCCCTCGGGAGCCGGCAGCCAGGGTGAGGGTGCATCCCCGACGTGTGGGGCTGTCCCGAGCTGCCACCCAAGGCGGGGTCTCATTCAGGCTCCTCTGCCGCAGCCCCAGCTGGAGAAGGGCCCTCCGTGTCCGCTCGCGGAGTCTGGACGGGAGCACGGTCCTGGGAGATCAAGGGCGCGGTCCCCACCACCCTGCCCCCCCGCTGTGCAGCGGGAGGGGCGGGCCCAGCCTGAGCCCCCAGCCCCTGTGTCTGGGGCCATGCCCGGTGTCCACAGCCTGGAGGCTGGGTAAGGAGTTATTCTCTGCAAGGGACTCAGGCAGAGTGTGGCGTCCACAGAGCTGCCCCGGCTTGCATGCTGTGCACCAGACTCCACAGTGTGACACACTCAGGCACTGGTGGCCAAGAGGCCTGCGGGCAGGCCTGGCTTCACACCCGGCCCTGGGTGGCACCTTTACCCAGCAGGTTGGCGTCTGGGCAGGGTGGCTCCATGGCGCTGTGCTGCGTGCCGGGTCCTGAGTCTCTGCCTGACAGACGCCGGTAGCATTCCCCCACTGCCACTGTGACCATCAGCAACGCTCCCAGATACTGCGGTCCTCTGATGGCAGAGCCCGGCAAGAGCCACGACCACGGAGCTCACGCTCAACTCTGCCTCGACTGGAGGGGAGGTGGACGGCATCAGGCTCGCCTGACTTGTCCACGCGGGGGCACGGCCAGACAGCTGCTTCCCCCGGGCTCAGAGGCTGGGATGTGGGTCTGCCGAGAGGCTGGGGTCCTCCTCTGCCTGGCAGTGAGCGTCAAGTGCTCTCAGGGAGGTGGGTGTCCGGGAGAGGAGGACCTGGGAGAGGCCCGGGCACCAGGCTTCATTCCACCCACTGGATCTGCTGCCCAGATACGTTTACGCTTCAAATCAGGTGGTGGAAAGGAACTTGGTGGCGATGGTGCAAGACCCATGAGGACCTGGCTCCGGGGTCCCAGGCCGCGGGCCACGGGCGGGAAGTTTCCTTGACTGGAAAGCAGCAGACACACTCAGACCCCCGATCCTCCTCTACCTGGGTCTCTAGACACTGAGTGTGACCTGAGCCTCGGCGGGCACACAGCGAGTCCCACAAGAAAGAGCAGGCCCCAGGCCAAGCGCAGTGGCTCAAGCCTATCATCCCAGCACTTTGGGAGCCCAAGGCAAGAGGACTGCCTGAGCCCATGGGTTCGAGGCAGCCTGAGCACCTTGGCGAGACCCCGTCTCTACGATAAATCAAAAAATTAGCCGGGCATGGTAGCGTGTCCCTGTCGTTCCAGCTACTTGGAAGGCTGAGGCGGAAGGATGGCCTGAGCCCAGCAGGTCGAGGTTGCCATAGTGGGAGCACGCCACTGCACTCCAGCCTGGGTGACAGAGTGAGACTCCAACTCAAAAAAAAAAAAGGCACAGAAAGAAGCCCCACTAGCTTCCAACCTGTACACCACCATAGCCTAGGAGCTCAGGAAGGGGCCAGCTCCCACTTCTGTCACCAAGTTCTCTTGGCTGTAACAGAAGCCACGGCAAGCCAAGCCTCAAACTTAGTATTTATGTCAAAATAAAAACAGGTAAGGACATGCCCTGTGCCAGGCACGGCTGGGCACTTGACATGGAGTGCTCTGCAATGTTCTCATTTCTGGGGAGAAACCAGGGGGATTGAGAGGAGAAAAAGGATTGGGTGGTGGGTCTGTCCACCTCTTCACACAATGGCTTCTCAGGCCCAACCTCAGTCTCAGGTAGCTGATTTAGGGGACACATTTGCCTGGCTTGGGAGCTGGAGTCCTGGTGAACAGGCCGACAGTGAGTCCACCAACAGACACAAGGTGGGCAGTAGAGGGACGGTCGGACTCATGTCCCTCCCCAGGGCTGGTGCAGGCAGGAGAGGCCAGCACTCAGAGGAGTCAAGACACAGCCTGGACCAGCCCTACTCTGGGGGATGCCTGCCCTGGGCGGTGTCCACACTCCTGTGGGGGTGGAGCTCCCAGGCTGTAAGACGGAGCAATTCCTGGTGTCGCGGAGCTTAGGGAGTCTCGTGGGCCAGCTTCAGGATGGGTGTGGCCACAGCCCCGCCCGGCCCCCTTCTCCAGGGTCCTGTGGTCAGTGCCCACACCCTCCAGTGCCCAGCCACGCCTGACTACTCCCCTCCCATTCCCTGTGTTCCCTTGATCCACCCAAGCCTCCTGCTGTGACCGGGGAGAGAAAAGGTGGGGATCGGAGGCAGACGGGCATGCCTTCACAGCGGGGTGGAGCAGGGTAGCCAGGACAGGACCACAGGGCGCCCCCGGCCTAGAGGCCACACGCTGGCCAGGTCTTGCGGATTGCAGCCACACCACTGGTCACATGCCCAGGAGCCTGGACTACCTCCCCAGTCCACCCAGAGATGTCAGTTTCCTGCTGCTGCTGTAACAAGTCACAAACCCAGCAGCTCAGAAAAGAACTGGTGGATCGCCTGACTCGGTGGCTCAGCCTGTAATCCCGCGCCTTTGGGAGGCTGAGGTGAGTGGACTGCCTGAG
>NW_007064678.1:3154-7343 GCF_000164805.1 Carlito syrichta
AGCAGGTCGAGGCTGCAGTGGCCGGGAGCGGCCACTGAACTCCAGTCTGGGCAACAGAGTAAGACTTGGACTCAAAAAAAAAAAGAACTGGTGAATCTCATGGGTTAAATGTCAGAGGTCAGAGGCTCCCGGGAGAACCGCCCCCTGCCCCTCCTACCTGCATGCTAGCTTCTCTGCTGCCCGCCCCTTCAAGGATTCCCATGACCACACTGGGCCGGGTCACCCATCCTTCTCCAAGGTCAGCTGACAGCAGCCTTGACTCCCCTTCGCGTTGCTGAGGGACACATCTGAGGGCCCCACAGGATCAGAATACGGACACGTCTGGGGTGAGGGGCACTGCTCTACGAACCACAGTTGTCCTGTGGCCCCGAGTTTCGCATCCGTCCCACACGCAGACCGCACTCCCGCCATCCTAAGACCCCACAAAGTCGCCACCCGACACAGCCCCCACCTCAGAAAAGCCCCAGATCT
The DNA here is from genome assembly GCF_000164805.1 of Carlito syrichta. NCBI lineage: Eukaryota > Metazoa > Chordata > Mammalia > Primates > Tarsiidae > Carlito > Carlito syrichta. The sequence goes on from NW_007064678.1 coordinate 3,626, forward strand.
CACCACTAAGTCGTGGGTGGGATCGGGATAGGCTGCTCTCTCTCTGTGGGCCGGGGAGACTGGAAAGCACGGGCTGTGCCTCCAGAATGCGACGGCAGGACAGTCACGCAAGGCCAGTTACAGACCTTTGTGTCTTAAAAGGAGAAAATGGGGCTGGGCGTGGTGGCTGTGCCTGTAGCCCCAGCTACTCGGGAGGCTGAGGAGGGAGGACTGCTTGAGCCCAGGAGGTTGAGGCTGTGGTGAGCTACGTCACACCACTGCATTCCAGCCTGGGCGACAGGGTGAGAGTCTCCGAAAAGCACACACATAAACACAAGGAGAAGCCGGGCTCCGGTGGCTCAGCCTGTAATCCCGCGCCTTTGGGAGGCTGAGGTGAGTGGATTGCCTGAGCCTGCGGGTTCGAGACCCGCCTGGGCAGCGAGACCTCATCTCTACAATAAATCAAAAAATCAGCCGGGTGTGGTAGCGCATGCCTGTAATTCCGGCTACTTGGAAGGCTGAGGCGGAAGGATCACCGGAGCCCAGCAGGTCGAGGCTGCGGTGGCCGGGAGCGGCCACTGCACTCCAGTCTGGGCGACAGAGTGAGACTCCAACTCACCAAAAAAAAAAAAACACAAGGAGGAAACTCAAGGTTCTGAGAGATTCCGAATCTCGCTGGGCAGACGCTCTTGGGTAGCACAAGGCTCTTGGGGCAGGGCCAGTCCCTGCACCCGTCCTCTGCCCTCTGGCTCGCCCTTTGTTCACGAACATGCGAGTGTCTGAGGTGAAGGGCCTTTTCCGTAACAGCTATGGGGTCTGACACCTTCCACATCACCCCTCGGTCCCTGCCAGCCCATGCCAGAAGGGGTCTGATGACACTGAGTCCTCAAGAGCTTGTCAGGTCTCTGTGTTGAGCAGAGATGCGCTCCTTGTCTGTGGACCCCACAAGGTCACCTTTGCCCTGCCCTCCCTTCTGCGTGGATGGCAGAGGGTGTCTGGCTATGCAGCCCATCTCCCCCAAAGTCTGGGGTGACCGGCACTCTGGCCCTCGCATCTCCGAGGCACTAGTGAAAGACTGGTTGGCTACCCCTGGCCACGCGTGTTCCTGACCGCAACGATTCGAGCGTCTTCTGATAGCCTCGATCATCCTGGGTCAGCTCCCTGCACTTACCACGTCCCCTCCCTGTGCCCGGCTAAGCCTCACGCCACCAGAAGCAGGGAAGCCAGACTACACTGCCAGCCCAGAGCCAGGATCTCAGCGGCCAAGGCGCTGGCTCCCGGGGCCCCCGGGGAAGACTGCAGCCACGCCTTCTGCTGCCAGGCCTCCGCCACCAGGCCTCCACCATCTCACCTTGCCAGGCAAAGTCCAGGCACACAGCCTTCCACACCCCCAGCCCTCACCCACCAGCCATTTCAGGAAATCGAGGTTTTTCTACCGCAGCCGTCAGAGTTCTCTAGCCCCTGCCTGCGCCCAACTTCAAAGCCAGCCCACGCGTTTTGCTTTGTGACCTCGGCACCCACTCCTGGGACCAAACCTGCATTTGCTCCCTGCTGCTGTGCTTACCCACGCTTGGTAGCTGGCAACAAGGCCAACTCGGCATCTCACAGCTAGGCACGCCAGGCACCCAGCACGGTCCTGCAGGCAAAAACCAGCGCGAGATCACCGGCGGCTCCTTCTGGAGCTCAGGGGAGAGCCGCCTTGTCCCGCTCAAGCTCTAGGAGTGGCCCACACCGCTGGCATGTATCTCGCTGACACCTGTGCCAGGTGGCGGCTCACAGTTCGCCTCTGGGTCCTTCCCTGTGAAGGGTGATGTGACAACACGGGGCCACCGCCTGGGTTTTCGGGAGCCTCAATGCCAGCCACAGCTCCCCTATGTTCACAGGGTCTCGGGGTCAAGGCCCCAGTGACCTTGGGGCCACTGTTCCTCCTGGCAAAACAGAGACCGGAAAACGGGAGGCCGAGGCTCGGGAGGGTGGAGGGTAGGAACCACCAGGGGCAGAGCTGGGACTCAGCCCCAGTCTACCTGCGTGAGTTAAGCCTCACCCCTTCCCTGTACGGACAGGGAAACTAAGGCAGAAGCAGGAAGGCTTCCCAAGCAGGCCAGGACTCCACAGGCCTTGCAACAAGGCGCTGTCCCCGGTGCACGCATGGTTCTACCTCTCGTGCGCAGAGGCGTGAGGCCCCCCACGACCAGCGCTGGCCCTTATCCCAGCTGCCCTCCTGCCCCAGGGGGCTCTAAAGGCCAGCACTGTGCCCAAGGCCCCAAGTGCCCTGGGACTCCACAGCTCTTCCTGTCAGCCAACGTGACACCTCCCTACTTCTTCTCAGGCCCCACCACCCACGGTTCCAGCTGGAGACCCGGCGTTCTTCTGGCGCCTCCAGCCCCACCGGCCAGCCACAGAGCCCGCTGCCCGCTGCACCCTCCCTTGGCCCCACCAGCTTGCAGGCACCCTGCTGCTCCCGGAACATGCAGGCCTAGCTGTGTGCCGGGGCTGCGCCCTGTGGCCTCGGCCTGGAGCCCAGCGCCCCACACGGCCCCAGCGGGCCACAGCCTCCACGCCATCCGCTCTAGCCACCCTCGGCACCCAGCCCCTGCAGTCACGTGCCGTGGGCATCCCAGGACCTCCTCGGAGGGGATCCGTGCAGAGAGCTGGGAGACGTGGGGTGGGCCGCCGCCGGTGGGGGCGAGCCTGGGTCTGCTGGGAAGGCACACGGTCAGCCCCAGTCGAGCCACTGTGTAGCCCAGGGTGCAGGAGACAGCGGGGGCCCTCATGAGGGCAGGCGGCAGGGCCAGGCTGAGACCCTCAAGTGTGCCTGGAGGCTCTGAAGAGCCCAGAGCGCGAAGCACATTTCCAGGGAGCCGAGAGAAGGCTGCTGGGAAGGTCTGGGAAAAGGCAGGGGGCTAGTCCCCGGAACCGCAGCGGGCAGGGAGACCCCGGAAGGGCACCAGCAGCCCGGAGGCAGAGACAGGGGAGGAAGGCCCCGGGGGCCACGGACACACTGTGCGGGCTGAGCCCAAGGGCCCAGGCGGCCTGCACTCAAGGGACCCGCGGGGGGTTGGGCACCCCGGAAAGCAGCCGGGCACAGGCGCACAGCGGCCACGGGGTCAGGGCCTGCAGTGCCCAGCCTGCATCCACCAGCCCCGCCCCGCCCAGCTCCCCTCCCTGCAGCCCGCTGGGTCCTGGATCTGCTCCAGCCCCCACGGCACATGCCCACCCCTTCCCATGCTGAGGATGTGAACCTGCTTCCCTGGGCCACGCGGCCTCCAGAGTGACCCCTGCATCAGGGCCCTGACTCAGGCTGGCCAGGAGCCCTCCAAGACACCCCGGCTGACTGCAGCCACCCCGGAGGGTCCCACCTCCGGCCCGGGGGGGTGGTACATGGTCAAGGCAGCGGGATCAGTGACACCAGACAAACACGCCCACGTGGCGCCCGGCAGGCGACTGTGGACATGGGGGGAGGCCAGCGCAGGTGCCATGGGCACGTGCCCACTCCAGGACGTCGGCCTGGGGCTGCCCACGGGGCAGGGGCGCGGCCGCCGAGACGCCGAGACGCACACAGGCTCTGACCTGAGAGAATCCGTTTTATTTCGCGTGAACAGACCAACTAAGGTAAGCGAGTCCCGGCCTCCCGCGGACAGGCGCCGCACGGGGCCTCGGAGCGTCCCAGCCCGCCCGGGGACGCCCGTGGCTCTCCGGCGTCCAGGAGCAGCAGGCAGGGTGGCAGGAGCAGGCAGCG
>NW_007064678.1:7858-24226 GCF_000164805.1 Carlito syrichta
GCACAGCACCTCGGTGAGGTCGTCCATGACGGCGGTCTCTTTGGGGTCGAGCAGGCTGAACTCGCGGGCGAAGAGGATGAAGTGGACGTACAGTGTGTTCAAGTGTCCGTGCAGCTCCAGGGCCAGCGTCTCCTTGAAGTGGGACCAGTAGATGTGGCCCAACACATGGAACAGGAACTTGCAGATCTTCTTCACCAGGGACTCGAAGGAGCTGGGGAATTCCCTGCCTGCGGGCGGCCACAGCGTCAGGGCCACAGGCACTCACGGAGCCTGGGGCGGCCTCACCTGCCGCCGCCACCGCACCAGTCCTGGAGGAGCCACCCTCAGGCCCACAGGCTGCCTCCGCCTGCCCGCCGCCCCGTCTACTTGGCCTAGGCTCCCGAGCCGTGGCCGCCGGCTCTGCGGGAGGGCCCGTGTCTCCCTGGTGGACGCTCAGGGCTCTCCCGGCCGGGCAGCACAGGCAGCTGCACTGGCCAGTGAGTGGCAGCAGGCCTGCCCAAGCCTGGACACAGGCTCAGCTGTGCTCACCGGCCCAGGACCCTGGCAAGGAGGCGGCCCAGAAGTAACGGCAGAGGCCGGGGAGGGCCCAGAGTGTCCGGGGCGGACGGCACCCGCCTGGTGTGGGGTGTGGGCCAGGGACACGCACCGTATTTCGTGGGGAACACGTCCTCATCAGTCACCAGCTTCTGCACGGAGCTCATGACAAAGTCGACGTACTGCGGGGCTGTGCACTTGACCTTCTTCCCCCTCTCGTCATACCAGTAGTACTGTCTGTGGGGACAGAGGCGCGTCAGGGCACCCTGCCTGGAGCACCCCACCGGCCTGTGGGAAGGCCAGGCCTCAAGGCAAAGGCCAGGCCCGCAGCAGGGACGGGGAGGACCCAGGCGTCCCCCTTCCAGGCAGACACGCCGCTCTGGCCATCTGCAGCGCCAGACCAGGGGTCTGCCTGCACCCAGGAAAGAACACACTGCGGACCACGTCTGAACACACGTGTAGAAACAGGTCAGGGCCAGGTTGGATGGCTCAGCCTGTAATCCCAGCACTTGGGAGGCCGAGTTGAGAGGACTCCCTGAGCCCACAGGTTCGAGACCCATCTGGACAACTTGGCAAGACCTTGTCTCTACAATAAGTCAAAAAGTAGCCGGGTGTGGAAGCGCGTGCCTGCAGTTCTGGCTACTTTGAAGGCTGAGGCAAAGGATCGCCGGAGCCCAGCAGGTCGAGGCTGCGGTGGCCAGGAGCGGCCACGGCACTCCAGTCTGGGCGACAGAGTGAGACTCCAACTCAAAGAAAAAGAAAAAGAAACGGACAGGTCATCTCGATCCCCTCCCCTCCCACACAGCCTGAGCTTGACTGCTTTAAAGGGCATGCGCTGTTTCTACACTGTGCTTAGGAGCAGAGGGACCTCGTCGCGCCCCAAGCCTGAGGCTGTGCCCTGCTCCCGCCACTGGAAGCCAAGCCCCCTCGGTGTGCCTGGCGCTGTGGCCTCTGTGGGTGCTCACAGACAGCTGCTGGGTTGAACAGGCTGATGGGGGCCAGGGTCACGTGGCGACCCAAATGCCCTCCCCAAGCCCCGCCTGCCCGTGAGAGCTATCCAGAGGATCAGTGTGTCCTCCCTCTCCCCCAGCTGTCCCTGGGGTCCCCAGACCACAGTGTCGTGAGACAGGCCCCCGAGGCCGGGCTGAGGCCTGTGTTCACGGGATCCAGCCAGGACAGCCTGATGTCAGCTCCTGCGCCTACCCCCACACCTACACGCTGACCCCATGCGCCGGGCCACAGGCATGTGCCGCCTGGACAGCAGCTGAGGCTAGATGCCAAAAGCCCGTTCCACAACGCAGGTTCCAGAGAGAAAAGCAGCCAGAGGCCGCTGCAGACTGTCCTGTTGTCCTGGAGACAGAAGACTCCGCTGTGCCTTTTCCTTTTGAGTGACCACACGGTAAAATCCCCATCCTTGGCATACAATTCTATGAACGTTTCCTGTGCACAGATTCACGTAGTAACCGCCACAACCAGTAGGATGCTGCAGGCATGTGGAATGGGCAGTGCAGGAGTCACTGGGCACAGGCCTCTGGGACCCAGCTGCACTGCGGTGCACGACAGGCAAGACACGGTCACCGCAAAGAGGGATGCAGTGGGCCACGCAGCTCCTAAGCAACACCCAACGTGTTTCCAGTCTGAGGCGATGACAGATCGAGCTGTGGTCTGTGTGCACACTCTCCGGGGCGGATGCCCAGGTGGAGTCTGGGTCGCACAGTAGGCATGCGTGGGGTGGCTGTACCGCAGACACCCCGGCGCTGGCCACAGCCTCACCCTGGCTTCTGCAGGTGTGTGAGCAGCAGTGCCTCGGCACTGCTCTCTGGGCAGGGTCCAGTCCTGGGTGCAAGATTCGCCCCCTACTGTGTCCTCCCCAGGGAACGGCCTGCTCAAGTCCTTGGCCCACGGCTGACTGCACCGCCGTTTCCTTACAGACGTGTTGTGTGAACTCTACATACACTGGACACTGGGCCTTCGTGGGGTATGTGGTTCGCCAATGTCTTCCCTCCCAGCTTGCAGTTTTGTTTTTTTTCTTAAAAGTATCTTTTCTCAGAGCAAACGTTGCACGTTTTGATGAAGTCCAGTTTATTGATTCCTCATCAATGCATGGCACCCTCGGGGTCAAGTCCAAGAACTCTTTGCCGATGCCAGGTCATGAATGTGTCCTGCATTTCTTTGAAATGTTTCATAGCTTTACCTTCTTCACATACGGTGTGAGGTTTAGGTCCATGTTTTGCTTCTGCACACGGTGTGCCGAGCAGAATGTCCTTTCTCCCTGGAATGTCTTCATCCTTTTTTTTTTTTTTTGAGTTGGAGTCTCACTCTGTCGCCCAGACTGGAGTGCAGTGGCCGCTCCCGGCCACCACACTCTCGACCTGCTGGGCTCCGGCGATCCTTCCGCCTCAGCCTTCCAGGTAGCTGGAACTACAGGCACGCGCTACCACACCCGGTTAATTTTTTGATTTATTATAGAGACGAGGCCTCGAACCCGTGGACTCAGGCAATCCACTCACCTCAGCCTCCCAAAGTGCGGGATTACAGGCTGAGCCACCGAGCCCAGCTCCTTCATCCTTTTCAGCGCTCAAAGGGCCATGCCTGTGGGCACGTCTCTGGACTCCACTCCGCCCCACTGACCTGTGTCCACTCCCCCACCCACACACACTGCCTTTGTTACCGCAGTCTTACAGTCAGTCTGTGAAGTGTGAGATTCCTCCAACTTACTGTTCTTTCCAAGTTGTTATGGCTATTTCATTCACCATGCCCTTTCACGTAAGCGTCTTAATCTATTTTCTAGAGACACAGTCTTGCTCTGTCACCTGGGCTGGAGTGGCAAGATCACAGCTCACGGCAGCCTCAAATCCCTGGCCTCCCAAAGTGCTGGGATTACTGGTGTGAGCCACGGCACCCAGCCCCTGTAAGCTTTCGGCCGAGCTGATCCGCAACTACAAATCTCTGCAGGGATTTTGACTGAGACCACATGGAATCCACAGATCAGTCTGGGGGGAAGTGACGTCGTAGCACAGGGAGTCTTCCAGCGGATGCATACAGCACGCACGCCTCCCTTGTAGGCAGGACTTCGATATTCTGCGGGGGGCATTCTGTAGTTTCCAGGGCACAGACCCCGGGAGTGTGGTGACCAATTTGTTCCACAAGGTACCCCCGCGGGAAAGGGGAGCTACTGCGTCCCTACACTCCCACACCAGCACGCTGAGGTGCCCAGGGAACCCAGCACAGCGGGCAGCGCTGAGCCCACATACACCGTGCATGCAATGTCTGCTCCTGCTGGCATGCTTCTCAAGCACAGCAAGAGATGAACAATTCACGCCACAGGGTCCTCGCTTCCCCATGGCTGAGGCCTTCCAGTGGTCCGGTGCCTCCTAGCAGGAAATGTGCCATCAGTCGGAACACGTGTCTGCTCGTGTCTCCCCTGCACATTTAACTGCGCACTGAAACGCAATGTGGCCACCGTCTGCAGTCCGAGGTGTGTCAGCAAAGCCCCCGGGATCTCCTCCTCCTTCAGGACCTCAGACCACGAGTGCATCCTCACAGCAGGCCTCGGCCACCTCGGCACCTCTGGATATTTTGCTCTTTTTCTTAGTTTCTTAAGATGAAAGCTTAGACTATTGATTTAAGATCTTTCTTCTTTTTCTAAAGTAAGCATTTAGTCCTTTAAATTCCTCCCCAAGCATTACTGTAGCTGCGTCCCACAAACTGATACGCTATGATTTCAGTTGTGACCAGTTTAGAGTAGTTTTTAATTTCCCTTGAAGCTGGGCTCGGTGGCTCAGCCTGTCATCCCAGCACTTTGGGAGGCCGAGGTGAGTGGACTGCCTGAGCCTATGGGTTTGAGACGCGCCCTGGCAACTTGGTGAGACCTTGTCTCTACAATGCAAAAAAAAAATCAGCTGGGCATGGTAGCATGCGCCAGTAGTTCCAGCTACTTGGAAGGCTGAGTCGGAAGGATCCCCGGAGCCCAGCAGGTTGACGCTGGGGTGGCCATGAGCATGCCACTGCACTCCAGCCTGGGCGACAGAGTGAGACTCTGACTCAAAAAATAATAATGAAATAATTTCCCTTGAGCCTTCTCTGGCCCGTGGATTATTCAGAGATGTGCTGATTTCCAGCGTGGAGATTCCTACCGTTGCGTCCCTGATTTCGAGTCTGTTGTTTGGAGCATCCACACCGAGCACCACAGCTTCCTCCTGACGAACGGGCCCTTCCGTCACACGCTCTTTCCCGCTCATTCCTGGAGGCTTCCTTGGCGCTGAGCGCCCCTTGGCACGAAGGCAGCTGCCTCCACTTTCCCCTGGCCAGCACCTCCGGGCCCCTCTCCTTCCTCCCTCCAGCTTCTCACACGCTTCCATCACACAGAGTAGCACCACATGCCGCGTGTCTTGGGGCCTGTGGGACATGTTCCCCGGAGGGCCTGGCGTCCTTCCCCAGGGGCCCAGGAGATCTCCCGCCCCCCCACGTGTGAGGATGCCGTTCCGCTGCTACAAGCCACCCAGTCTCTGTCTTGGCAGCCCACACAAGCAAAGACAGGGAATGCCTTGTGACACCACACAGCAGACTCATTTCACACGTCCATTCTTCTGAACCCCGCCTTGTCCCCAGTATGCTTACGCCACCCACACCGATGGGCCGTCTGGACGAGGGTCCCCACCATGGCTGTCTGCTCCCTGCTAGTCCCTGGTATGCCCCTGCCTCCTACAGTGATGGGGCCATCTGGACGAGGGTCCCCACCATGGCTTTCTTCTGCTCCCTCTGCTTTCCGTTCCTTGTAGAATTTCTTCTTTCCGGCTTTCGTCAAGCTGCATTTTTTGGTATTCCATTTTAATGCGTCGCCTGGGGACTCTGCCCCTCTTGAGACAGCTCTTCCAAAGGGAATGCAGACTTGCTCCCCTTGGAATCCCCACACTCCACTCGACCAAAGCGCAGGTGCCCCCACCTCGTGGCCCGAGAACCCGCCTGTGCCGGACCCTGCCGGATGAGGCCCTCCCGTCTTGTGCCCATCGCACCGTCTGACCCGGGCGGACGAAGTCTGCCCTCGGTCGCCGAGGCGCTGCCTCCTGTGTGAAGAGCTCCCGCGTGTGTCTCCAGAGCCTGGCCCCAACTTGCTCCTGAGGCACGCTCCTGGAGGCGGCCCATGGGTGACCACGCTTCCCCCACACCGACAGACGTGTGGCGCTGGCTTCTGGCCCCCTCGGCAGGAAACTGGGTCGCCTGGCATCCCCGTGAGAACACTCCTCCGGCTGCCCAGGTCTCCCTCTCCGCCCGGCTTTCAGCAGTCTGGCCAGCACGTGTCCACACACGCTTCCTTGGGCTAGCCTCGTGTGGACTCTGTGTCCAGTGGAAAGTTCCCAGCCGTCCCTGCCCAGCGTGTTCCTGGCCCCATCCTCACTTCCTTCTGCCGCTGGGATTCTGGCATCGGCCCGTGAGCACTGCCCTGCAGGCACCGGCAGGATGCAGACGGGCCGTGGCCCGCGGGCCTCACGCGACCCAGGCCGACCTGCTGGTCTTGCGGACGGTGTGCGGCCCCAAGGCCCTCCACGAGCCCCCTGTCTCTCTGAGGGCTCACACGCAATGTTAGTTCACAGACACGACAATGACCCCACGAAGTGGGCCACGGACAGGAGCCGGGAGGAGCACAGAGGCAGCCCTTGCCCTCCTAGGGGTGCGTGGCATGGCCAATGTCTACCAGCAGGTCTGCTCACACCAGACCTGCTCTCGTGAAGAACGCTCTCTGACAGACCCAGTATCAAGAGCACGCAGGCACAGAGCAACTGGGAATGGTGCTGGGTTCCCAGCCTCCTCTGCAGAAAGCTGAAACAGCACTTGGCTGGCCAGCATCCTGCTAAGCCTTGGAGCCACAAGGCTCTCGAGACTGCCCTGGTCCCACGTGGAGCTTACACAGCACCTGCCCACCTCCCTGGGCTGTACCATCTGATCCTGCCAGGGCACTGAGAGTGGAGTGCCAGCTGTCACCTGCACACACCCCATGTTACCCAGCACCAAGTCTGTCCCCTTGGGCCATGAGGGCGGGGCCCATCAGGGCTGATGCCCAGGGGACGCCTGCCACCAGCCTGTGTGGAGGCTCTGGTGGCTGCCGATGGCAGAGCTCAGACTTGTCTTGGGACCGCAGCGTCCTGGGCCAGGAGCCCGGAAAGCCATGTATGTCGGCAAGGTGACTTTCAGGATGGTGTGCATACACAGATGTTCACACGTGTGTGTCTGTCCCTGGCCTGCAGCATCCTGATGGCACGGGGACATCAGGAAGGGAGCAGCTTCCACCCCCTCCGGCCGCGCTCACCGGGCTGAGTCCCGCAGGCCCAGCCCCCTGCCTGCAGCCAGCCACAGTCGCTTCCGCCACCAGCTCGGTGGCACCCTTCCCACAAAAGCAATCGGGGTGCTGGGTCCCCAGGACACCCACCATGGAGGAATGCGTGTGCATGTGTTTTCAGGAGGGAGTTGCCAGCACCAGGCTGCTGCGAGCCGTGAGAAGGTGTCTCAGCCCCAGAAGTGAGCCGGTGGGGCAGGGGGTCAGCGGCGGCTGCTCAGGCCCACCCTGCGCACTCATGGGAGGGGGGGCCGTAGGGAAAGCTCAAGCTCCAGGGCCTTGGACTCCACGCTGGGCATCCCTGGAACACGGCCCTAGCCACGGCCCATCGGCTCCCACTGGCTCCTGGCACCTCCCGCACGGCTGGGCTATCGCCCTCTCAGGGACAGGACGCTGCAGGAGAGCTGATCCTGAGTCCTCCCAGGTTTCCAGGTGAGAATGCAGAGGGGACAGGAGTCTGGGCAGCAGGCTGCCACCACTGGCCCCACCCCACCGGCCCCGAGTCCCCACGAGGCGCCGGGCAGGGACTCACGTGTTGCACACGGCCATCGTCTGACACGTCTCTCCTGTGCAGAACTCCGAGATTGTGCTGTACTGCAGGTTGATGTGGTGGAAGAAAGTCGTGGCTGGAAGGGAAGGGGAGGAGCCTGATGGGAACCCCTGGGGCCTGTCCCGCTCTGCTTCCCGCCCCCACGTGCCAGCCTGTCTGTGGGGCACACGTTCCCCAGACAGCCGGTGGGAGCGCAGGGCACCAGCCCCGGGTGGTCCTGTGGGAGGGGAAGGGGCCGCCCACCGCCCACCGCCCATGCGCACTGTTGCTGGCCAGCCACTCGTGGAGGTCAATTTCGCGGGGCAGCACCACCAGCTCCTTGAAGGCGAAGTCGGCGATCCGGGACCGGGCGTGCTCCGGCTCCAGGTAGGCCTTCTTCTCCTCCACGGCCGGCCTCTTGCCGTTGGGCTTCGCTTTAGACTTCCTGCCGAGAGAGGGACGGCACGGTCACACGTCTGGCCGGCCCGGACCACATGGGCCCCCAGGGCGGCCCTGTGTGTGACAAGGGCAGGGGCAGAGGGGCCGCCCAAGCCGCCAAGGCACTCTCGACCCATCGCAGGCAGGGACACCACAGGAAAGCCTCGGCCCCCCAGCACCGCCTTCCACGCTGGAGTGCCTGGGCCGGCCACGCCAAGGACCACCCTCCCCGACAGCCTCCTTCGGGCCAGGGAGGGACCTGGGCTCCGCTTCCATCCAGCACCAGGAGGCAGCAGAAGCAAGCCCTCTCCCCCGGCCTCCTCCCAGCCAGCCGGCCGGCTGCTGCCCTGGCTGCCCTGACGAGCATACCCTGGGGCCTGCGGGGCACGGCGGGCCCGACCTCCCCAGGAGGCAGCGTGGGGAGGCAGCCCGGCCAGGAGCTCTGCGCAGCCCCGTTCTCACCAGCCCAGGGGGCGGCGTGGGGGCGGGGTGAGGTCCCTACAGCAGCCTAACCTTGTCCCCGTTTCCTTTTCCTGCCTCCTGTTTTGAGAAGTTGTTAGTGGCTCATTTAAGAGGAAGAGAAAGGAAAGATGCCAGGGAGATATCTCCCTCCCAGCTTCTCATGGCAGACCTTCCCTTAAAAGGCAACAAATGCTCAGCCTCCAGGGACAGGGCGGGAGGGCCAGAGCTGAGGGCACGGGACAGGGCCCAGGCGGCCAGGGGCTCCCAGACCGCCTCCCTCCGAGAGCAAACTCTCCAGAGGGTGAGGCATGGGTCTACAGGGTGGAGGCACAGGCCCAGATGCAAGCTTCTCTGCACACCCCACAGCCGCGACCTGGCACAAGTGCCCAAGCCCCACAGCCTCTGCAGGGCCATGCCCTGGGGGTCCACTGCAGGGTGGGCTCTCCTCGTGATTCTGGCTGGCCCTGAATGCCGGCTGCGGGCCTGTGCCTCCCACTGGTGCTCTCCGGCATGCCATGTCCCTCCTGGCCAGCCATACGCACTCCACCTGCCCATCTGGGTTGCAGTGGGGCACACTGCCATGTGGCTGCCCGCCCAGCCCAGCCTGCAGTTGAAGGGCTGCATCACCAGCCGACGACTGGGGCGGCCACATGAGCCATCACACAAGCTGCCGGCGCAGCCTCGCTGTGAGGTCAAGCCTCCTCTGCTGATGGCCTGTCTACACCTGGGGACCGTGGGCCCTCCAGGCCCAGGCTGCCCTTCACCAGCGATCCCAAGAGATCAAGCAGGGGAAGCTCCTGGAAAGTCGGCTTCCCTGAGTCGGGGTTGAGGCTCTGGCCACGGCTCTGGGATGCGGGGCTGGTGCCTCAGTCTCCAGCTGCCCGCGCCTGCCCTTCCTGAACCAGCAGGTTGGGCACAGCAGCTCCCCAGCCCCCGAAGTTTCTCCTCCAGCGTCATGCTGCCCCCTCGCCCAGGGCCAGCCTGGGCCCCAGAGCGAGGTGCACTCTGGGACAATGTTCCTGCTGGCCCCATCATGAGCTTCCAGCCTTCCTCACGGGCTGGACAACGGACAGTGGCGTGAGGGATGACACGGCACAGCCTCTGCCCTGAAAAGGATGGGGTGCTGATGGAGAGACTTCCTCGGGAGGCCCAAGTGCCCGCCACACCTATGCCCCGCCCCCAAGTCTCTCCTTCCCCTAAGGGCAGGCTCCCGGCTGGGGGGAGTCGCCTGACTCTCACACCTCAACCACGCGGCAGCTGTCACCGTTCTCGCGGGCACCCCCGACCATGCCTGGCAGGGAGCGCAAACCCTAGGCTCGCGGCTCTGACGCAGGCTCTGGGCCCAGGCCCGGGGGTCCCACGCTCAGCCTCTGTGGCCAGGCTGCACGCTGCTGAGCCCGCACGCCTCACCTGCCACCAGTACGAGCTGTGGTCGCGGGTGCGAAGAGACTGCACAGAAGGGGCTGGGTGGCGCTGGGCCTCCGCACACCGCAGAGCTGCCGTGGCCCTCCTGGGAAGTGAGCGGAGGGCTGGCACGTGCATGCACAAAGCCTCCAGAACAAAGACCCTGGCGCTGCGCCGGGTCCCACCAGTGGGCCCTGTGGCTGGCCCTGTCTGGCAGGCATATCCATGTGGGAGGGGCTGGGCCCCGCGGTAGTCCTCGTCCCTGTTGCCCACACCCCCCAGCCCCACCTGCTCCTGACGCCACGCCTGTCCAGTGGGCTGTACCTGCTTGCTCATGCGCCAGGCCTGGCCACTTCCCTGGGCCTGCAGGAACCTGGCACGTCCCACACTCCCACCCTGGCTGCAGCACCCATGACCTGTGCTCCCTGCTTCCCCAGCACCCAGCCGTCCACCTGGACAGGCAACACTGGGGGTGGAGGGACAACTCAGAAAGGCGTCGGCGCTGCTGGGCTCTTGCCAGAAACTTCAGAACCACAGTCCCCACACAGAAGACCCCATCCTGCTCCTGTCCAGCTGCTGAGCTGCCTCTCAGGCAGAGGGGCCGGGGAGTGGGCTGGGAGCCCCTTGCCCCTCTTCCACCCGAGAAAAAAGGGCAACACAACTGTGTGCCACACATCCACCCAACGGCACCCAAGTTCACCACCAACAGACATCTCGGCCACCCCCACATCCCACAGTGGGTGCTCCCAGGCACGGAGACCCTGTCCCAACGTCCACAGGACAGGCTTCCAGGTACGGAGACCCCATGTCCCCTGGCCCCAGCATGAGTACCCATGAGCCACTGCAACCATCATCCAGTAGGCATTCCCTGACCTCTAAGGAGTAACAAGCAACTTGCAGATCTTAGAACACGATAAATCCTGTGGCACCCACAATGGGCATGGCTGGTGCTCTCCAAGGCAGCAAGCAGGGTCCACTGGGCTCTATGAGACACGCAGGTGCTGGGAGCAGGAAGGGGGGCGGGCTGAGCCCTCGCTGGGGACCAGGACCCCGAGGCGTGAGGGCCTGGGACCTGCCCTTTCTCTGAGCCTGGCTTGCCCTGCCAGCCCCGCAGCCCTGGTCCCAATCCCAGCCCTGCCGTCTCAGGCCTCAGGCAGATACCAGGACGAGTATGGTTCTCCCGAGATGGGACACAGGGCGGACACGCGGGCATGTCACAGGAAGTTGAGAGGCCTGGAGGCCCCGAGGATGGGGCAGTGGCCAGCAGGAGGCCCCGCTCAAGCAGCCCCTGGGACAAAGAGGAAGTTGGAGGCAGAGGAATGGAGGGGCCCACTCCATGGAGCTGGGTCAGTGCCTCGAGCGCGATGTGGAAGCTGCCGGGGGGTCTCAGGGGGCTTGAGGAGGGAGCCGACAAGGCGGTGGCCCTGCTGGGCCCTGGCTGTGGGCTCCCACTCCAGGCTGTCTCGGGGTGGGGTGTGGCGGCTATGAGGGGCTCAGAAACCCAGTCCCCCAGCCAGGCCTGAGAGTCGTGGCTACCCCAGGGCGTGGGGGAGGCAAAGATGATGGGCCAGGTGTGCGCTGCCTCCTGGGAGGGCATGGCCCAGGGACCCTGCCCGGCCCACTCCAGGCCCACAGAAGCCTTGGTCAGGGCAGGCGTCAAGGGCAGGCCCACCGGAGCCCAGGAGTCAGGCCCTCGGGACCTCCTCCCCCGAGAGTGGCCCGGGCTCTGCAGACTCCAGCCCCGTCACTGACAGCAAGGGCAAGACACGCGGGGAGCAGCCGCATGCCACGTGCCTGCACCCTGGGGCCTCAGTGCCCCCGTTTCCCAGGCAGCCACCGGGGGCTCAGATGGCGCTCGAACCCCCAATCCTAACACTGCATCCTAATGCCGTCCATCGCAGGGCCTCGGAGGCCGGGCTTTGGGAAGGCCCTGTGGCCCACCCGTCTCGGCGTGGCCCACACTGCCCACAGGCTTCGGCTGCAGGACACTGGGGCGGACAGTGAGCCACTGTCTCCTCAGGTTACTGTGCCCTGGGCAGCATCCCAGACAAAGCTCGCTGTCACCAGCCAGCGGCTCCCTACAAAGGAGGCCCGGAGAGGAAGGAGGGCAGGAGGGAGGCCACACCCTAGACCACACGGCCACACAGAGCGAGGTGGCCTGGGTGTGAGGGGCACGCCCACCTCCCGCAGAGACCGTCCCTTCCAGGCAAGCCCCTTCCCATCCTGGGGGGGCCCTCTGGCTGGGGCCTGGCAGCTGTGGGCTCAGGCCGTCAGTCCTGCTCCAGCTTCTGTGGCGCTTGCCCCACATGTAACCTCAGACATGCACACACACGCGCACACACATGTGCACCGTCCTTCACACATCACTGCTGCCAGTCACGGTTCCCGATGTGAACCCACTGGCACCCCCACTTGCCCTCGTTCCCAGAACCGCCTGGAGGGACACCTGCAGGCTGGGCAGCCTGAAACCCACGCCAGGAGCCCCGCCAAGTGTGGGTGCCACCTGAGAGGGACCCGAAGGCAGGAGCCACCTACTGCCGCTTTGAAAACGCAGAGCCACGGAGACGACGGACAGTGGGAGTTCTCATGAGGAAAAAACACGGCCTTGGCTCCAAATTCGGGCAGGTGTGGAGGGACGACCACGGCAGGGGCCCGACTCCCGCCAGTGTGCCCAGGCTCCGGGACTCGCAGCCCCGCTGGGGAGCCCGCCGCAGGCAAGGACCCTGCTGCTGCACTTGAACTACGCGCCTTGTCCCCGCCCCTCACATCCACATGCTCACCCATACGCACACACTCACACAACAGGCCAGGCGGCCACAGCAGGTCCAAAAGAAGAGGCCAGAGACGGTCAGAAGTGGCCTCCGGCAACACCTCCGGGCCACCAG
Organism: Carlito syrichta; assembly: GCF_000164805.1. Lineage (NCBI taxonomy): Eukaryota > Metazoa > Chordata > Mammalia > Primates > Tarsiidae > Carlito > Carlito syrichta. Next base: position 20,445 of record NW_007064678.1, read on the forward strand.
CATGCAGCCAGGCCCCAGGACTGTGGGGCACTCCAGGTCACCAGGGCGCACACACGGGTAGGACACAGGCAGCCACAGCTGTGGCGGCCACGGCACCCTGTCCAGCAGGCTCTGGGGGCACAAGGCAGGGCTCCCGTGCTGGTGAGATGGGGTCACCCCAGAAAGCAGGGACCACCCCAAGGGGCCGCGTGCTTCTGCCCCACCCACTGCAGCCTTCTCCCTCCCACAGAGCCACTGGCTGAGCAGCTCTCTCTGCAACGCCCCAGACCCAGCCTGCCAGCAAGGGCAGCAGACAGCCACCACTGCCACCCACCCTGGCATCCCGCACGCACGGGCGCCCGCCACTGCCTCCCACCCAGACCAGCCAGGCTGGTCAGCAGAAGCTCCCACCGAGTCCTGGGCCAGGCTGGCGGGCTCACCTGAGCACGCGGCTGACTGCCCAGAGTGCAGTCTTGCAGCGGAGTCCTGCTCTGGGGGACTGGCTGCTCACAGCTTGATCTGCAGGGAGACCGCCGCGGTGTCTGAGCATGACGTGGGGTGCCGAGGCAGAGGGGATGTGGGAGAGGGCACGCGCCTGCCGCCACAGCCCACCCTCTACCCTCGCTGCGGGCCGATGGGACGTCTGGCAGAGACAGCCACTCCCTTGGCAGAGGTAGAGGCTGCCAGACTGGTTAAATAAGGGAGCGTCCGAATGGGCCTTTGCAAAGTGGCACGGGCTGGCGCAGTGCCAGTGGGGGCGGGGCAGTAAGGGAAGGATGGGCCGGCCCCAGCCTGCAGGAAGGGCCCATCAGAGAGACCGGGCCCACCCCAAGGCCCTGACACGTCCCAGGGGAGCCCTTCTGAGCACAGGTGGCCCCTCGCAGAGCCCAGCAGGCAGGGCCACCCAGCAGGCAGGGCCTCGAGCATACTGCCGGGCCACTTGAGTGGCCTTGGAGAGGTAAGGGCCACGGTCAGTGTCTGGGGTGATCAGGGGTCCTGAGCTGGCGCTGGACTGAGGCCCCTGCAACAGGGGGCCTGCTGGCCGAGGGCCTGAGCACACAGAGCCCGACAAAAAAGGCGTGGCGCTTCCCCGCGGGAGTGGAAACGGTGGGGCACTTCCCCACGGGCGCAGAAGGCTGCGTGCTGCCTGCCTTCCAGCAGACCTGCTCATCCCGAAGGCCAGGACGCTGTGAGGGCGACCACCTCCTCGCCTGGATCAGTCTCGGCTGGGCGCCAGACTCGCCGCGGACCTGCCGGCGAGAAGCCTCGTCCGCACAGGAGCGCGTGCCCTGAACCTCCACCACCGCCACAGACCCGAGAGCCCGTCCGCCTGTGTGCAGGCCTGCAGGTGCCAGCGCTGGCTCAAGCGCTGCGTGTGGGGCAGAGCCATTGGAGAACAGCAAGGGACATCTCCCCGGCTGCCTCTGTGGAGAGAGCGTCGCAGGGCCAGGGGCCGTCCCATCCCCGCACGCACTCGCAGAGCCGCTGACCCGGGAGGCGGCACAGGCCCGGCTCTGCACACTCCAGGACCCTGCGCAGAGGAGGCCGTCCCGGGCTGGCGCCCTGTCCCCTCCAGCCAGTCCTGCAGCCACAGAAGCAGAGCCGGCTTCTTTCCACAGAAGACGAGCCTGCTGCTCCCTGGGAAGCTGCGAGAGGCAAGACACCGTGACACGCCCCACGCACTCACCAGATCTCACTCTGCCCTGGCAGAAGCGTCCCTGCAGCCCCGTGGTACCACATGCACTTGGCCATCGAATGCATGGGTGCCCTGGAGGGTCACCAACAGGGGGGACACTCGGAGGGCCAAGGGAGACAGCGGGAGGGCCAGGGCCAGGCCAGTGAAGTGCCTTGTGCACCACAGGGTTGGGACTAGAAGACGTGGAATTGCCGGCTCCCGGGGAGGTACGGCCTAGACGGATGAGGCCATGCAGAGGCTCAGGGAAGGAGGACAGAGTCTGCCTGGGGTGGAGGGCACAGCGCCTGGGGGGGCCGCAGGCGGGCTCGGCTACAAGAGACCAGGATCTGGGCAGGCGGGGCTGGGGTGGTGCTGAGGGAACATGGCAACAGGGACAGTCGGGGAGCATCAGGACCCGGGGCTGGCAGGTGGGGCAGGGACGTGCACGCAGAACCAGGATGCAGGGCGGGTGCACAGGTCCCCAAAGCTTCAGGCAGGGCCAGTGGGTCTCATGAGGGCCAGAGTGGCTGTGTGGTGTGCACGACTGTCCTGGGAGCAGCACGCTGGCTGTGGAGGTGCGGTTCGCGTGTCTACACTCAGGGGTGTGAATGTGGGGCGCAGGTATCCCAGCAGGCCACCATCGGGTTGAAAGGGGGCCTTGGGACAAGGGAGCTGCAGGTCCAAGAGAGAAGGGAGCCCGTGAGGCCTGGCTCCAGCGCGGCCGCAGAGGCCCAGGGCAGGCCCCGCAGCCTGGCCCCATCCTCTTGGAAAGGAACAGCAGAGACTTCACTCAGGCAAAGCCAGGCCCAGGGAAAGCCGGGAGCAGATAGTGCGAGCAAGCTGGGGGGGCGGCCGAGAGGGAAATAGGCATGGGGCCGTGGCAGCCCTGTGGGGGATAGGGAGTCGCTTCCCAGTAAGAAGCTTTTAGGCTTCTGAAGAACCTGCATGGCAAGCCCACCCTCGGCCCCCTGCCCGGCCGGGGCCCGCCACAAGGCTCCATTTCCCACGTTGGATGAGTCAGTGTTGGGACTCCGAGTTCCTGGGTTCCCCCACTGCCTTTCTCTGCTCCCGGCCCCCTCCAGCATCCCACATGACATCGGGTGGCCCTGTCTCCTCGGGCTCCTCCAGGCTGTGACAGCCTCTCACACCTCCTTGCCTCTGGTGACCTGGACAGCTCCGAAGAGGACAGGTCAGGGCTGCTGCCGGACATCCCTTGCCAGAACACGTTTGGGGTTTTCCTTGTGATCCGGCTGAGGCTGTGAGTCTGGGGAGGAAAGCCCAGTCTTGTCACAGCACATCGAGGACACACACCGTCACGTGACCTGTCGCTGCTGGTGTCCCCTGAGCCTCCTGCTGGGGCCGCGTCCGTCTGTGTCAATTGTGAAGTTGCGCTCACGGTCCCGTCCCCACGCCACATGCAGCCACAGGAGGGGGGGAACCCGTGTCTATAGGAGTGCTGGAGCTCTGGGGGACACCTGCCTCCTCTCCCTCACTGGCTTATTTTTATGCAACTATCCATCCATCCATCTGTATCGAGTGGAGCCAGAGGTGTTCAGGTCACTCTGCTTGGTGCCGCCCCTCGACTCTGGGAGTCGCACCATCTGCCCTCGGCCCTGGGGCTCCTCCAGCTGGCCGGGTCCCATCCCATTTTCTGTCTGAGCCCGTCCGGCTTGTGGGCCCTGCAGGGCCCTCCAGGCGCATCTGGAACTTTTCTTGCCCAGCCCTGGAATGAGTTGGCTCTCCAAGGAGCCTGGGTCCTTCACTGGAGAACATCAGAGGCTGCGGTCCAAGCAGGGATGCATGTGTGAACACACACCTCCACGCCAAGCCTCCATCGACACGTACATGTCTGCGTCCACATGAGGCACGCGTGAGCTCACCCTGGCATCTCCAAGTCTGGCCTCTGAGTGCAGAAAGCCGCGCGGCTCGTCACTCTGGGAAGACGACAGAAGAGGGCGCCAGAGGGCCACGGGAGCAGCGAGGCAACACGGGCGCAGGGCGGGGAGATCGGCTCCCTGAGGATGCGGGACCTGCGCGCTCCAGGAGAACCCAGGATGGGACCCATGGATGGTGGCTCAGCCTGTCATCCTGCGCCTTTGGGAGGCCGAGGTGAGTGGATGGCCTGAGC
>NW_007064678.1:24253-55085 GCF_000164805.1 Carlito syrichta
GGCAACTTGGCGAGACCTCATCTCTACAATAAATAAAAAATGAGCCAGGCATGGTAGCACACGCCTGTAGTTCCAGTTACTCGGAAGGCTGAGGCGGAAGGATCGCCAGAGCCCAGTGGGTCGAGGCTGCGGCGGCCGCTCCCGGCCGCTGCACTCCAGTCTGGGCGACGGAGTGAGACTCCGACTCAAAACAAAACAAAACAAAAGGCAGCGCACATGAGGGTGGGCCCCAACGCGCCAATCAGGACTCGCAGAAACATGCGACGCACAAGTAGTTCTCAGAGGCAACAGCGTGCAAAGGGGTGATCGGAGCAGGGACTGTCCATCCTGACACGAAGCCGCGGCAGGAAGAACACAGAAACCAGCATGATGCCCCAGCAGAGATGGAAAGGAAGGACTTTGCAGAGAGGAAAGTGGGAGTGCCACTTCCATCCATGGCAGACACGGATGCTGGATGTGGCCTCGACAAGTACAAGCAGAAAGCCCTGGATGGCCAAGCAAGCGAGGGCACGTCCACACAGAACCACTCTCCCTGAAGCGCCCGGCCATGCCACTGCACCCATCCGCTGGGAGGCGGGGATGCTGGGACTAGAGCAGGGCCATCAGGCGCCGCTACAAGGCATCCCAGACTCAGTCAATGCGTGTCCGGTGAAAGCCAGTCTGCGTGCCAGCTGTCCCGTCGAGAGGAGGGTCGGGACTGGAGGGCTGGCTGGGAGAGCCCGTGGTGGGGCCTTTTGGGAGGATAGGAGGCCCTGCACCTTAGCAGGGGTGGGCTGCGGGGTGCTCACCCTCACCAAAAAGCGTCCGGCTAACTGGACGCTTAAGATCTGTGCACTTTGCTGTCTGTAAATTATACACCCGTTTTTTTAAAAAAACCAAATATTTGCATAAATGAAGAAGGAGAAAAACTCGAAAGTGGTACATAAAATTAAAGGAAAAAGAAGACTTGCAACTACATCTCAAAAAGGCACGTGTCTCGTCTAACATCAATTCTGAACTAAATAGAAAGTCTAAAAAAAGTTCAGGCACATGTCAAACCAGAACCACCCACGCCACCGTGTTTCGGGAAAGTCTCTGGTCTCAGATGAAGACGACATCTGTTTGCAAGACGACGGGCTCGTACAGACAGGAAGGAAAACTGCACTTTCTGTGCCCGGTCAGGATGCCCACTGGGGGCCCGGAGGGAGGACGCCCAGCTCCCTCAGCCGGCGGGGGTACTCTCCGTGCCTCCGTTTCCTGGGCCTCGAGGCATCCATGTGGAGTGCCTGGGGGGACCACACCCACCCACGTCCACTGGCCCTCTGCCACCGCCCCATCCTGGGCCAGTCGGCCCGGAGTCTCGGCACACAGAGCGTGTCCAGCCCCTCAGGCTTCGTGAAGAGGCGGAGGGAAGGGCCTGGGGGTGCTGAGGGACGAGGGGCTCAGGCAACCGCAAAGGGGGGCTGTGGGTGGCCGGAGAGGCGAGTGTGTGGAGGAGCCGCTTCAGCAAAGGGAATAAGTGGGGAAGCCCAGATGCGTCCAGGGCCCAGAGGGCGGGCCACAGCTCCAGGGGAGCAGACAGAGAGACGACAGGACCAGAGCCCCGGATGGGAGGGGACAAGGCACAGGGCTCGGAAGGCCTCGTCCCCTGGCCTGATGCTCTGCCCGGACACCCTGGAGAGCCATACTGGGCAGACACTTCCACCGCAAGTAACATCTCCATGTGGAGGCAGGGAGCCCTCGCCTAGGCCCTGCCCACCCAGAGACGGAGACCAGGCAGCCCCCAGGTACTGATCAGTGAGAGATGCCCAAGGCTGCTCCATCCTTGGGCTGGAGACCGGCCCAAGTGACCACATCCGCAGCCAGCAGTGCTGGGAAACCAGGGCAGATGCGCCCCACCGCAGAGACACACAGCAGCCAGCAGAGCTGGCTGTCGGCGCCGCACGGTACCTATGGCAGGCACCCCAGGCGGCCAGGCACCCAGAGCAGGCCCCACACAAGCACAGGCAGCCCCCACACTCTGGTCTCCGATATCCGCAAGCAGCCGCATCAGGGGCCGCTCCACACCTGGCCCGGGCCGGCCGCCAGCAGCGCACAGAGCTCCTGTCTGACCACCAAGGGACACCCTGCCTCCCGAGCTCCGGCCCACAGTGCGCGGGCAGAGGTGGCGAAGGCCTGGTCAGGGCGCACCTAGGCAGCAAGTACAAGTCGCTCCTGGCAAGCCACTGTCGTGGGCAGAAGACACGCAGGACGGAATGCAGAGTGGCAGCTGGCGTCGGGCTCAGCTCAGGAAGGGCTGCCGGCCTCATCTTCCCACCCCCTGCCACCCAGAGGCCCCACAGGAGCTCGGGAGAGAAGGACACAGAGACCTGAGCAGGATGCTCCCGGAGGAGAAGCCCTGGCCCTGGATCTGGCCAGGCCCCAGGAGCCGGATGGGCGGGCAGGTGGGAGGCATGTCTCCCTTGGACCAGACAGCCCGCGCCCCTCCCTCAGTGGCAACGTGACTCCGCAGGGGAGGAGGTGGGGAACACAGAGATGGTCTGTGAATCCCAGGGGCAGGAAGGCAGGTCGGGCTCGGCAAGGGAGGCTTCCTGGGTCCCCATGGCCACCTCCACCAAGCACCCCCCCCAGCTCATGCCAAAGGCAGACAGGCACCAACCCAAACGCAGACGCCCAGCCCCCAGCCAGCGCCACACAAACCAAAGGGCGCATGTGTGAGCGTGCACTCGGCCCAGAACAGTAGGACAAGTGCCCAGTGCTCCAGGGACAGCAGGGACTGCCCGAGCACAGGGCAGATGTGAAGGCGGTGAGCTGGGCTCCGGCAGAAGAGCATGTGACCTGCAAGAGGCTACGAAGACAGTCACGCCCAGGAGACACCTGCCAGTCACTGTGGATGAAGGACTCCTGTCCATAAGGACACATAGCCCTGAAAAGTGGCTTGATTCATTTTTTTTTTTTTTTTTGAGTTGGAGTCTCACACTATTGCCCAGGCTGGGGTGCCATGCACACTCCCAGCCACCTCTGTGTCGACCTGCTGGGCTCTAGCGATCCTTCCACCTCAGCTTTCCAAGGAGCCAGAACTACAGGCGCACACTATCATGCCTGGCTAATTTTTTTTTTTTAATTGCAGACACGAAGTCTTGCCATGTTGTCCAGGCTGGTCTCAAAATTGCAGGCTCAGGCAATCCTCTTGCCTCGGCCTCCCAAAGTGCTGGGATTACAGGCCTGAGCCACCACGCCTGGCTACAGCTTGATTCTTAACAGATGTTCCCCAAAGCCATGGGGATGGTGGGAGCTCACAAAAAACTCTCACCATCGCCTGTCAGCAGGAAAGGCAGGTTAAACCCACCAGGACTGCCAGACTCCGAACAACAGGCCATACCAGGACCAGGGAGGCGGCAGGCCAGCCAGAGCCCTCTCTCGCCACAGGGCTGGCTGGCCTTGGCCCTTTGGAGGAGACTGAAGTCCACTCGAGGCCGCCTTGAGAGATGCGGGCGCAGGCCCACAGGAGCGTCACTCATGGCTCCGAACATTGGAGATGGCCTAGGTGCCATCGACTCATCTACACAAGAGGCCACTCCAGCAGTGGAAGAGAGCAACAGCTGGGCACGGAGGCTCATGCCTGTCGTCTCAGCATGCTGGGAGGCTGAGACGGGAGGACTGCTTCAGGCCATGAGTTTGCGAACAGCCTGGGCAACACAGCAAGACCTCATCTGTACAAAACTGAAAATACAAAAATTAGCCAGGGTTGGTGGAGCACACCTGCAGTCCCAGTTATTTGGGACGCTGATGCAGGAGGTGGCTTGAGCCCAAGTAGCTGGAGGCTGCGGTGAGCTGTGGGATCGTGTCGCGGCACTCCATCTTGGCACACACAGCCACACGCGGCATCTGCACAGCATCCACTAAGTGAGAGAGGCTAGGACGAAGCTGGAAACTCCGTGGCTCCCTGCTGAAGAATCCCGGCACAGTCCAATGACAGTGCTCGAGAGCAGCACTGGGGGCCGGGGTCCCCAGGGGATGGCTTCGAGGGGGCGTGGGAGCTCCAGGCGTCCTCTGCCACGGCTGTGGGTGGGCAAGAGCCAGCCGGTCTGTCACACACACCCAAGTGCACGTGTCACCGCACAGGACCTACGCACAGAGGAGCCAATGAATAGGTCCTATCTATTTATTTATTTTTGAGTTGGGTCTCACTCTGTTGCCCAGGCTGGAGTGCGGTGGCACACTCATGGCCACCCCCGTGTCAACCTGCTGGGCTCAGGCGCTCCTTCCGCCTCAGCCTTCCAAGTAGCCAGAACTACAGGCATGCGCTACCATGCCCAGCTAATTTGTTGATTTGTTGTAGAGATGAGGTCTCGCCAAGTTGCCTGGGCTGGTCTCAAACCCATGGGATCAGGCAATCCTCTCACCTCAGCCTCCCAAAGTGCTGGGATGACAGGCTTGAGCCCTGTGCCTGGCCGAGCGCACGCTTTAAACGGGTGAACGCTACTGAGCGCCAGCGGGGCCTCCATAAGCTGACCCAAGACACACCCACGTGGACGAGCACACCCCAAGGAGAACCCAGGAGCTTGCCCACACAGCACCGGTGCAAATCAACACACACAATGGGGAGGAGGAGCCACACACGAGCGGGCAAGGGCTGTGCGAGTCCACTCACAGGTGTGGCCGCACTGGCACCGAGAGGGTCCCAGGGTCCCCAGGGTCCCGGTGCTGCTGGTTCCTGGCTCTGCGACGGGGGCTGATGTGTCGCCTGCAGGCTCGCCCCATACGCCATGCTTCTGACAGAACACAACCGTCAAAATGAAGTGCCTGCGAAATTCAGAAGAGGCGGCGGCCAGCTCGTGCCTTCTTCCTCCTGGACGCGCACATCGCGTCTCACAGCATCTCTTCAGTTGCGCTTCTGGTTTCTCAGGGAAGGCGTCTCACTCTGTTGCCCAGGCTGGAGTGCTGTGGTGCCACCATCGTCCACCACCGCCTCCAACTCCTGGGCTTCCGTGGTCCTGCTTTGGCCTCCCACGTAGGTGGGATTACAGGCACACTGCCACACCCAGCTCTCAACTGGTTTTTCTATGAACTACTTCACAACGACAGCCGTGCCGACGCCTTCACGATGGAAGGGAGACGTGCTGGGAACAGCCCAGGGCCACCTGGACAAACCAAGCTCAGCACCTGGGCCAGGGACCCTCCTCCCCACCCCCGCCACGGCCCTAAGGAAAGCACGCCCGTGGGGGACAGCAGCTTCAGACAGCCCTGCTGAGGGAAGGCTGCAGTGTGCCAGGTCCTCCCTGGAGCGTGAGACGTCCCTGCCCGGGACGAAGCTGTCCGGGGCTGCCTCTGTGACGACAGGAGTGCCGCCCGAGCCTCGCCAATGTCACGGCCACACCCGCATGGGGATCCACGCTGGACAGCAGATACGGCCGGTGGGGCCAGGGGAGACACTCAGGACACCCCGCTGCAGCAACGCCCACCAAAGGCAGGCTCGACCGGAGAACGTGGCCAGACGACCAGGGGCTGGGCAGAAGGCACAGGCTCCTGGAGCGAGAGCCCTGGGGGAGGGAGGGGCCAGCACGGCCCTCCAGCCCCGGCCCCCTCGCATGGCAGCAGAGGCCGCGTCCACACCGACTCCGACGAGCTCGTGGCCAGGCCCGAGGCTACGAGGGGACAGGTACGTGTGGAAGGCAAGAAGGCTTCCTCTGCACGCCCAGCCAGCGCGACCCTGGGCCAGGAGCAGCTGTCCTGGAGGGATGGCTCCAGCAGGCCCAGCGCGGCTGCCGGGCGGCAGGGCAAAGCGCCCCCTCTCTGGGGGTTCTGCTGTCCCTGGCTCCCAGGCAGAGAGCAGAGGGAAGCAGAGGAGGAACCGCTCCGGGCGGCCACCCTAAGCCCCTGCCCCCAGAGGCGGGCCACGACCTCAGCAAAACAACAGTGCCTGGTACAGCACCGCTTCTGTCCACACCGACCCAGGAGCCTCTTCCACACTGACCTGGAGGCACCAGCAGCTCCGAGGCGTGACGGGCTAGGGGACACGGGCACGCGGGTTGGCGAGGCAGGCCTCATGCTCAGACAACACTCCCAAACACAGCCGTGGCCACATGGCACACAGCACATACACGGGGCCGGGCTGGGGGCTGAGGTCATGATCAAGGCGCAGCCGGAGCCAGGAGACAGGCTGCACCGGCACCACGGCAGGGCCCAGCTCTGAGCACAAAGTTAGAAGGCAGAGAAAGGCTGCACCAACACCGCCTGCTCCACCACTGACCAGCCGACTCCAAACACCCCACAGGCTGCCCAAGTCGCCTCGTCACCCTGCTGGCCTTCAGCCACCATGGGCCGCAGGAGGGCAGGCCTCTGGGGCCACTGGCCCCGCCCTCCTGACGCTGCACTGGCTTGTGCAAGCAAAGCCCAGGCCTGGAGACGGGCCCCAGTGGAGGAGGGCCAATGCCTGCCGCTGGGACACCCTGGCCTAGCCCCTCCATGGTGCCAGCTGGCAGGGGCGGGGAGCCCCACCCTACCTGCTGGCGGCAGCTAAAAGCAAGGACAGTGCCCTCCGTCCCACAGCTCACAGGCTCTGAGGCGGCACAGGTGAGATCCACCTCCCTGGCGCCGCGCCCCCAGCCTCACTGAGAGGCCATAAGAGGCCGCAGGGCACGGGCCGCCTGAGAACAGGCACACAGGCCCTGCCAGGCTGCCCCGCCTACTCAGAGGGTATAAAAGCATCGGCTGCAAAATTTAGCCTGGGCTCAGTCCTACAGGGAAGAGGCTGAGGCTCCCAGGAGCGGGGCCGGGGACACTGCCGTGGCCACAGGACTCCTGGCTGAGGGTCCCAAGGCCACGTGCCCGATGGGGTTGCCACGGCCCTGGCTGCAGGTACTCCAGCAGAAAAACTGGAAGCCAGTGTTTCTGTCGAGGCTTTTTCCCCAAAAGCACTGAGACAGAGTGAGAAACAGCCTTTCTTTGGGAAAGTGCCAGAGAGCAGTGAAGCGCAGCTGCCCTTGCGAAGGGCGGTGGGGAGTCCCCCGCGAAGGCCAGGGCCCCAGGAGCCAGTGGCAGCCGCCCCTTACAGCCCCGATGTGCCGTCCCCAGAACGCCACCCACCACGGGCCTGGGGAGCCCTGGGCGGCTCCTGTGATGCTACAGCTGGGGCCCACGTGAGCAGCCAACGCCCTGGCATGCCCTGGGGACCTCAGGGCAAAGGTGTGCCACAGCCACGGCCTGGAGAGCCCAGACACCACACACGCGGCAGGCCTCGTCCTGGACAGGGGCTCCAGCAGGGCGGACCAGGCGGCCGGTGGCAAGTCGCCCCAGCGGGCTGCAGGGGTCACCTGCCCTCCAGGGGAAAGCGTGCAGGCAGCAGCCCCACAGCACATTCCCCACTAATTGGAAACATGTTTTCACCTCGGAGGCGGGAGGTCAGGCAACAGCTGTGGGAGTGCCCGCGTCCAGGGTGACAGATGCGAGGGGAGGTAGGGCAGGAGGTGCCATGGCCATACTTCAGATTCCTCCGGGAGGCTGAGCAGCTGGCAGGGAGGGCTAAGACCCTGCAGGGCAGGGAGCCGCCGCAGGACGAGCCCGGCTTGGCATCTAGCACCACATGCACGGCAGTGCCGCGTGGCCTCTGTACTGGCCGTGCAGCTGACTCGGACCCACCCCCGGCTCTCTGCCAGAGAGACCATGTTAACCCCAAGTTGTAGGGCCGCCTCTCTGCTGGCTCATGGGCTCTCAGGGTCACCCAGGTCCCGCGGGATCTGCCTGCCACGCTGTCCTGGGCTCTGTGGCACATGCTACCTCAGGTCCTAGCCCTTGCTGAGTCCCCAGCCCCAGAAAGCCTCCAGTCACTTCTCACACCGCTCCTGCAGGTCTCTGCCTGTGTCACCCACAGGCTGAGTCCCAGTCTTCACCTTGCCCCACCAGCCCCCCAGGTACCATCTGGGTTGCCAGCTGAGTGGCAGTGGGGACACGGCTGTTACCCACTTCTCTGTCCAGGACGAGATGACACCCCATGAAAGTCATGAAGGCGGGGAGAAATCATCCACAAGAGGAAATGCGAAACAAGCAGACGACACGCACAAGAAGCAGCAACCGAGGACAAGGCCTTCCGACGACAGCCAGAGCGGCCCTGCGCTGGCTTCACAGAGCGTCCCAGAATGAAAAACAGAGACTCTTCGACCGCGAGGTCCACTTCTAGGAGCGCATCTCTGACATCCAAACTCCAAACGACCAATGAACAATGAGACCGGGTGAAGCTCCGCTCATAACACAAAGCGCCAGGGACAGCGCAGACGGCAGCAGGGCCAGCCAACTCGTCTCGCACGTGGTCGCGGAGCAGGGCTCCAGCCAGCAGGAGGGAGCGGGCGGCGGCAGGGGCTGTGGGCAGGGGTTGGCACCCTGGAGGGCCCCTGGCGAGCCTGGGGGCGGCCGTGCTGTTTCTGTGAATTACTGGGAGCTGCCATGCAAAATGTCATCCCATGAGCATCAGGGGCAGCAGCTACTCCTTGAGGGGTGATATACACGAGGAGGCCCGGAAGGGAAAGGCCAGGCGTTGGCACTTTCTTCCAGCTTCCAAAGCTTCGGTGATCTTGCTTGTGTGACTGAGAAACAGAAGACAGCCTATATCGCTGTTAGTTTTTTTGTTTTTTTTTTTTGAGTTGGAGTCTCATTCTGTCGCCCGGACTAGAGTGCAGTGGCCGCTCCTGGCCACCGCAGCCTCGACCTGCTGGGCTCCGGCGATCCTTCTGCCTCAGCCTTCCGAGTAGCCGGAATTACAGGCGGGCACTACCATGCCCGGCTGATTTTTTGATTTATTGTAGAAATGAGGTCTCGCTGCTCAGGCTGTTAGATTTTTAAAGACCACACACTTGGCCGATCCCAGAAGATCAATACCCACTCGCCACACACGCAACAGCCCTCCTCAGCATCTGCCCAGAAGTCGAGCCTGGGCTCATGCAGAGGTGCTCACACGGGATGGCTCCACACAGACCCCAAGCGGCCACAGCTGGGGGGGCCCCCAGCCACACCACCCTCCCCCACAGGAGCTGCCCTCAGCCCTCCCCAGGCGCCCGCCCTGCCCCGTGCCTCCCGGCCAGCACACAGCCCCGGCGAGCTACACGCTCAGTCCTGCACATCCCAGTCCCAGCACCGCCGAGCACCAAGACCAAAAGCCACCGCTCTGCAGGCCAGGCAGCGCCACCGGTCTGAGGCCACGGGTCCCACCCCCAGTCCTGGTCCAAGGCTCCAAAGCGGGTGCCCTGTTTCCATGGAGACCGGGAGCTCTGCTCAAAGACCTGGCCCAGCCGGACCCCAATCCAGAGTCCTGGCCCCTGCTGTCGACTCAGAGCTTGGGCTGCACAGAGACGTGGGGCACAAGGTGGGGGAGGCCCCTGTGCCTGCCTGGCGAGCCAAGTTTGTGTCCACCCCATGCCATGTGAAATCCTGCACAACCTGGGAGCGGCTCAGGCAGGCAGGCAAGCCCCCCCGGGAGTGCCACAGGATGCCCTGATTCTGGCCCGGGCACCCATGCGCCGTGAGTGGGGGAGCTGTGGAGGCGAGCCCTCCCTCAAGGCCAGCCCTGGGCAGGACGCGGACCCTGTTCTCAGCGCCCCCTTCAGAGCAGACACCCAGACCCCAGCCTTGCCCGAGGCGGGCGCGGGCTTGCGGGGACACAAACCCGGGCACGAGGCAGACACGTCCCCTGCCGGGGCCAGGAGGCCAGAGGCGGTCCCAGGCTGCCCAGAGCCCCTGGACAGGCCCTGGCCCCGGGAAGCGGTGAGACGAGCGAGTCTGGAAGTGGCCCAGCGGGGACAGCCACACGGCTCTCCTCCCATGGACTGTCAGGGAGCAGGGCTGGGCCACCACGCTGACACGGTGAGCCCAGGCACACTCCTGTGGTCCCACTCTGCCCAGGCCTGCGGGGCATTCCCAGCACTCATTCAGTGCCTCACTCTGGGCCACACAGCACGGGGGACCACCGGCAGAGCCACACCCCCACGGAGCAGCGCCGCCCGGGCCTTGGGAGGTCGGCAGCGCCCTCTGGTGGCACAGGCTCTGCCCGCGTGGCACATCACTCCCAGACAGGCCGCCCTGTGGCTCAGCCCTGGAGGGCCACGGGGCGTCCTGGCCTGGGCCTGCGCTCTCCACATCTGAACTCCTTGGCCCTCTGGGAACCAAAGGCTGGAGGCACTCTCCCGGGGCTGGCCCACTCCTGGGTTGCCCTGAGCCCCTCCAAGGCAAGCCTTCTCGTGGCCCGGGGCTAGGGCAGAGCACGCTGCCACTGGGCAACCCGAGGGCACCAGCCAGCGGCTTCCCTTCCCTGCACCCCGTGTTCCCAAGCTGCAGGTGGGGCTGTGGCTGCCAGTGTGCTCCGCAGAACCACAGTGTTCTCCCGGAAACCCAGCACCAGCCTTGGGCACCCCAGGCCACCCTGGCTGCTCCTGGGTGTGGAAGGCCAGCAGAGTCCCTCCCAGCTGACCAAGAGGAGAGTGTGGGCCAGCAGGGGCAGCCGCGACCTCTGAGAGCCTCTGAGCACACAGGCAAGGGACCGTTCTCTTGGCTGAACTGCCCGGGTGACGAGGAGAGAGGTCCCTGGGAGGCTGGCTCTGAGGGGCACAGAAAGTCAAGTCTCCTCGCAGTGCAAAAGGAAGGTGCCAAGCACCGCTGCTTCCTGTTCCCATCTCGCCAGGCCCGGTGTGACACTGCCCCAGCCGGCGCCCAGGGCGGTACCCAGGCAACTCAGAGACACAGCACCCCAAGACCATCTGAGCAAGCCGCAGAGCAGAGCGCACACAAGGCGATGGAAGCATGGTCCCCTGTCAGCCCAGCACCCCAGTAGCACAGCCAGCAGTGACTGATGGCTCCCGTGCGGGAGGGAGGAGGCCTGGGAGAGCCGGCCCAGCCCTGTCTGCAGGGAAGGAGAGTGCGGTGACCAGCGAGCAGTGAGCGCTGGGCCACAGGCCGCCCCTTCTCAGGCACAGGCAGCGCTACTCCAGCCCCAGGGCCCAGCCAGGGCCCCAACAGGAGGGACTGGAAGCAGCACCACATCCTGTACTGCACGACGGTGACTCTCCGGCACCTCCCAGTGTGCAGGCCACGCCTGCCCGGGAAAGAGGCCCTGGACCCAAGCAAGACCCAGAAGGGAGGGAGAGTCCACCTGTTTCAAGTGACATGCCAAGACACAGGCCCACCTAGGTCCAGCGCTGGCCCCGGGGGGACATGAGGCTTTGGCTTGGCTTTCGCTGCTGGAGGGCGAAGCCTGACTGTGCACTCCAAGTCTCCCTGTGCACAAGGAGGAATAGCAAGCCCTGAGAGCAAGACGCAGGCCACAGAGGCAAGACGAGCCTCCCGAGAGGGTGGGCAGGTGCCCACACCCCCAGGGCGCGATGCTTGGTAGGCTCTCCCCTCACAGAGAGGCAGAGTGTGCCACAGAGGTCAGGCGGTGCACCACGCCAGGGCCCACACCCACCCCACGCTCTGCCCCTCCAGAGCCCGGGGCTGCCCTCGCCTCCTGGGTGGCTGACGCACTGCCCCCCCCCCACAGACAGCTCTGGCGAGGGTGCCTCACAGGGCCACACACTCGAATCGGATCCCTGTACCACCGGGGCCCCTGGCTGACCGCGGGCCTCCCCTGCACCACTCCCCGTCACCTCGACTCCCATTTGCCCCACGACCCACCCAGACCGTGTCTCATGGCCCCTCTAGCTCACTATGTCCAAAAGGCATGAGGCCTCCACGCCTGGTCTTATGGATGACACCCAGCCCCCATGGCTGGGTGGACACTGAGGCCCATCGATTCCCTCCAGTGTGTCTCAAATGTGGCCAGAGCAGCCCAGGACGGGGTCAGGCCTGGCTAGGCACACTGAACTCCCGACCCCTGCACCTCTGGTAGATTCCTGCCCCTCTGAACCTGTTTTGTCACCTACAAAACTGGGTCACAGTACGCACTGGCGGCGAGGAAGAAGGCAGGTGTGTGGGACAGGGTCAGAGCGCCGAGGCCCCACCACGCCCCTGACTGGCCCCATCATCCCGGCAGAGACAGGAGGCTGAAGAACAAGGGACAGACAACAGAGGACACACATCCTCAGCGCTGTGACAGAGGCCCTCCCGAGCCGCCGCCCACTGGCTGTCCTGGGCAACGCCCGACAGGATAGAGCCCACGCTGGGACAGAAAGGAAGAGGGCCGGTCGCCGGGCGGAAGCACAGCCTGCCCTTCAGCCACCATGTCCAAGTAGGGAGGCAGGCCCAGGACGCCCTGGCCAGGTGACTCCGCAGAGCTGCCACTCTGAGACCCCCAAGGATGCCACCTGCTCCTGAGGGAAGGGGTGGGGGCTGTGGGCCCCAAGCTCCTCCCCGCCAGAGGCACCCCTGGGCCCAGAGGCAGCGACGCAGGCAGTGGTCTGCCAGGCCAGAAGGCGAGCAGCCTGCTTGACCTCGCCGGGAGGGGCTGGCCTGCTGGCTCCTCGCAACACCGGTCCGTGTGCACAGGAGGGAAGCGCCCCGCTCGCACCGCACACACGGCAGCCCGACAGGGCCCACAGTCGGCCCTGGGGCCAACAGGCGGCTCCGCACAGGCCACGGCCGCATGGGCTTTCTCTCGCATCTGATCCCACGCCCCCACCCCGCCTGCTCAACTGAAGCCGGCAAGGAGGGCAGCCTCGGCAGTGATGCACTGCCACTTGTTGACAGTAAAGCTACTTCCCCTCCCCGAGGATTTCCTTGGCACCACTGTATTTCCTCTGGCTTACTTTCCTGCAAGAATGCAGAACACAACACACACCACACGCGAAATGTGTGCTCATGGGCTGCTTCTAAGGCAGCAGTCAATGGCAGCCTGTCAGCAGTTTGCTTCTGAGGAGTCAGGAGTCACACACAGACTTCCAGCTGCGGGGGTGCCAGCACCCAAGCCCTGCGTTGCGGAGGGAGAGGAGCGCGGGGGTTGCCCTCAGTGGCGTGGCGCCCAGCTGTGCACAACGGACTGGCTCCAGAAACCCACGGTGCAGTGCCGCCTGGGGAGCGCACTCGCAGCCGCGTCCACAGGGCAGACCTCG
Source organism: Carlito syrichta (assembly GCF_000164805.1). Lineage (NCBI taxonomy): Eukaryota > Metazoa > Chordata > Mammalia > Primates > Tarsiidae > Carlito > Carlito syrichta. The sequence goes on from NW_007064678.1 coordinate 37,264, forward strand.
AGCGGCGTGAGAGAGTGGGAAGGGAAGGAGGAGGTGGGCCTGCCGAGCTGGGCCCCTGGCGAAGGCAACAGGGACCTCCGGAGCCACAAGACGGAAGACATGTCCGGCTGCCCTCCAGTCCCTGAAAACAGGGACACCCACTCACCTAGCAGGCTCAGAAGACAGGGAGGTGGCAAGGTCAGCACAGCTGTCAGAAACAGTGCCAGCGAGCAAGGGCCGGGAGTACGCCTCGCAGACTGCGACCGCGTGCCAGGAGGTCCACGGAGGGCACAACTGCGGCCGACACTGCCAAGAGGACTGGGAAGATCACAAGCCACGAAAAGACCTCACACCTAGGAGGGACCCAGACTGTGCACCCGGTCAGCAGCATAGCCACCCAGAGAGAAGCCCGACCACACCCACGTCCAGCGTCCTCACGGCGTGGTGTCAGCGTGAGGGCTCTGGGTCCCGTGTGTGGCATGGAGAAAGCCACGGGACTTATGTAGCTGTGGGAAGGCCCGCATCTCCAGCACGGCGAGACACGGACAGAAGAGGGATTTGGCTAGGATCCTGGGCCCTGACTGTGAACGGGAGGGGGAGCCCACGGCCTGCCACACGTGCCCCACCCTGGGAAGGCCTGGGAAGCCCACGGCACTTGGAATATAGCCTCCCATGCATGCCCAAATGAGGGCCAGCCTCCTGCGGGAAGGAGGCTCCGGGTGGAGAGCAGTGAGCACGCACGCTCAACCTGGGCCAGCAGCAGGGCGGCCTGCCCCGAGGCTCAGGGCCCTGGCCTGGGGGCCTGGCCGGACAGTGTGACCACCAGTCACACTGCAGGGCGGCTGCAGCAGATGTGACAGCCGAGGCTGCTTGACCCACACCTGCTCTGGCAGGTGCCCGCAAGTGCTCGGCTTCTCCCCCCCCCGCCACTCTGAGCAAACAACAGAGAGGCAGCTCGTTCATCCTGAGGGCTGCAAACAGAGGAAAGCCATCAGGCATGTCCTGGGCTTCCTGGCCAACCACACAGCTGGCAGAGGAGGGTCCCCTGGCAGAGTCCCCCCAGCTCGGAGGGAAGGGAAGGCAGGACGGATGAGAGGAACCGCGGCCTGCAGGAGGGCCAGACGCCACGTGTGGGGTGAGCGCGGGAGTGAGGGACACTGACTGTCACAGACTGGTCTCTGCAAACACTGCAAGGACAGGAGCGAGACAGGGAGGGTGAAGCTCAGCAGGACAGAGCAGCTCTTCGACCACCTGCAACCTGGGAGCCTCACTCAGACCTCAGTTTCAGCACAGTGTGGGAGGCAGGGAGGGAGGACGGGCCAAGGCCAGGCACGGGGGCTCAGGCCCCAAATTCCAGCACTTTGGGAGGCCGAGGTGGGAGGGTGGCTTGAGCCCAAAGTTTGAGACCCCTCTGGGCTGTCTACAGTGAGACCTCGTCCTTACACAACAATCAATAAATCAGCCAGGCGTGGTGGCACACACCTGTAGCCCCAACTACTCAGGCAGTTGAGGCGGAAGGACTGCCGAGCCCAGGAGGTCAAGGCTGCAGTGGCTGAGAGGGTACCACTGCAGTCCAGCCTGGGCAAAACAGTGAGACCCCAACTCAAAAAGAGAAAGAAGGAAAGGAAGGAAGGAGGAAACAAGAGGGAATGAGACCGGAGAGGAGCCGGACACTGAAGCCCTTGGGAGGGCAAGCAAGGACGGACGCCGCCTGCCTGAGAAGCATCGCTTGTCCCAGGGACCACGTACTGTGACTGCGGGACAAAGAGCCCTTCCCTCTCAGGAAACCTGTTCCAGCAGAACACGGGCTTTTCAAATGCTGAAGCAGGAGGGGTGGGCGGGGCGACAGGGACCCAGGCAGTTGCCTGGGAAGGCCGTCCGCACCACCCTTCTCTCTGCTCCCGTCCACGCCGCAACGTCCCACCATCGAATCCAGACGCCACCACAGCCGATGCCCCAGGTTCTCAGGCTCGGTCCCGCCGGGAGCCCCGCTGGTGTCCCCAGCCCGCTCTCCTGGGCGCCGCAAGGTGGAGGGACCCCACCAGGACCCACAGGAGGCAGGATGACTGCCCTCGTGCACAGACCAGATTCCCACTCCACCAGCCTGGACGCGGCTCTCCCCAAACTCCAGGACACCACCCAGCACGGCCGCACCCCAAGACAAGATTCGGGTGAGGTGAGGCGTTTCCTTCCACATAAACTACAGCCACGTGAGGAGGGGTGTTCCTAGCTTCCCTCACCTACCACGACACCACAGGACGACATGCAGGGCCTGGGCCAGCCAAGGACCCGCCGGCATCCTCTACGTCCCCCGAGACGACAGCCTGAGGCGCACCCTCACTCTGTACACATATGAGGCCACCGAGGCTCCCCACTGACCAAGTCAGGACCAGGGGCCTGCGTGAGACAGCACTGCATGCAGTGAAGGCTTTGCAGCCTGCCAGAGAGGGTGCAGGAGCTCTGGTCAGACCAGTCAGGCCAGCTTGGATGCTGTGACTCCCAGGGTTCCTGGAACTCTGCAGCCACACTGGGTCTCTGGAGCTTGGGCCTGGTAGGGCCAAGAATGTGCATGTCTACCAGGCTCCCGGGGGGGCCCCCAACACCTGGGGAACCCTGCTGCCTGATAGCACCAGGCACACAGCCTGACCCCTATGGCTCTTCCCAGGGAGGGAATCCGATCACAGGGACGCTGCAGGGACCGAGTGCACCCGGCTCTCAGTGGCACGTAGCCCAGCATGCAGTGGCTCCCCGTGAGGGCGAGTGGTGTCTGCACTGGCCCTGGCGGCCGAACCTGGCCACACAGCTGTCCTGAGAAGAGGACCCAAGGGTGTAGGGCAGGGGTAAAGGTGCGCATGACTCTGGGTCTGGGGGACGAGGAGGGAGGACGGGCCAGCTACAGCAGGTGACCCCCCGAAAGGAGAAGGAATCAGGAGGGAAGGCAGCCCGGGATAAGCCTTCTCCTTCGTGCTGGCCTGCACACAAGCACCCACTGCCAGGGCCCACGGCCGAAAGCCCACCCGCTCCCACTCAGCCTGAGCCGGGCCTCTGGGGTCCTAGGCGGCACCTCGGCTGCGAAGGGTTCGCACAGTCCCTCTCCCATGACAAGGGACGAGACACAAGCAGATGTATGGCCCAACTCTGAACTCAGAGGCGACGGTCGTGCGAAAGCTGTGGACTCCCAGGAGGCAAGTGCGTGGCCAGCACAGGAAGGTGCCAGGGTGGGAGTGCGCAGGACAGGGCTCCTTCCAGCCACGGCCTCTCTGGTCACCCACGTGCACAGGAGGCCCGGAAGAACCTGCCCTTGGAGAGCGGGGAAGGCGGGGGGGCCGTCCAGCCCAAGGGTCTGTCTCCCTCCTGCCAGTGTCACGGCCACGGCCAGTGGCCAGTCAGCTGAGTGGGCGGCCATGGCGGGAAGCCTCAGGGGCTGATGGGGCCGGTGCCTCGCACACACGCCCGCCACAGGTCCCAGTGCCTTTACAGAGAAGATCGCCTTGATGCCCTTGGACTTCAGTCGCCCTCGCAAACCCCTGCAGTGGCCGGTTTCCCCAGACGCCATCTCCAAGGCCCTGCCTCTCTCTCACCGGAGACACCCGGAGCAGCAGCCTCGGGACTCCAGCGAACGCCTGACCCAGGAGCGCCGTGCTGAGTCCTGTTTGGGAGGCCTGCCTGGGCCCAAGACAGGCAGCCCGTCCCACGGACGCCCGGCCCAGCAGGCTGCACGCACAGGAAGGGCCTCTTGCCCCTCTGGGCGCCAGCTGGGCTGGGCAAAAGTGCTCAGGGGGCAGCACACGTCCACTGGACACCTGCCGGGGCCAGAACCCACAAACTAATGACGCCTGTCCCCCAGGCCAGCCAGGGATGCTGTCGAAAGGGAAGAGCAGACGTCTCCGGCACACACTACAGGGGAGGCACCAGGGAGTCTGGTCACCTCTGGGTGCCCTCTGGCCACCCTGGCAGAGGTGCAGCCACAACAGAGTGGCAGCCCACGGCAAGGGCCAGAGAGAGTCCTGGAAACCCGCAAGGGCCACACCAGAGGACACAGAAGGACTTGCGTGGACGGCAGGGATATGCGTGTATAAGCACAGAGCAGACTTTTATGTGAAGTTACACAAAGCCAGGAGCTCAGCATTCGATCCAGACGTCACTGGCCGACGTGCTCGACACCGTCCGCTCAAGAACGCCCACCACCACCAGTCGAGAGGGGCTTCGGTGTGACCGTTCCGTGGCAGGTAAGACCCAAGGCTGTGAGGAGAGCTGACGTTCTCTGCAGACGACTTAGAGCCAAATGCCACTAAGTCAGCAGGGAGAAATGAAAAGCTAGAGTCCTCTGACTTCCACTAAGGAGGATGCCTTCTCAAACCTTTCCGAAGAATCTCGGCTGTGAGAGGCTGTGGCGGCGCCGACCGGGGACCCTCCTCAGTACTGACCCAGGTCAGCCCCGGCTTCCCTCCACGATAAGGTCGCTCCTCCCCCCGCTCCCCATCTTCTCTGTTGCAGGGGAGGGGCCCAGTCTCTGCGGCGCCAGGGACCAGCGTGTCACCTGCGCCTCGACTCATCTTCCTCAGGTCAATCATGCCTGCCGTCCTGCCCCTCCGCCACGCCCGGAAGCTGCCCGCCACCAGGCGCTGGGTGGAGCTGGCCACCGCCTGCCCCTCCCCCTCACGGCCCCCTCCCTGCACCCACAGTTTCCACCAAGGCCACCCTCACCACACACACCACGCATAGCAAGCCTGGTCTGCCGTCACTCCCAGCACGGCCGCCCTCAGCCGCTCCAGCCTGGGCGCTGACATAGAGATGCCAAGTCGGTTTCAAAGCTGACCGGGACCAGGGCGGAGGCTCTGCCACTCAGAGGAGCTGCCCCCAAGCGTTCAACACTGAATTCATTCTATGCTATGTCGGGGAAAGGAAGCAAGTCACTCTCTAGCCATTGAGGAAAAAAGGTGAGGCCAGACGCAGCGGCTCATGCCGGGAACCCCAGCACTTTGGGAGGCTGAGGCAGGAGGACTGCTTAAGGCCAAGAGGTTCAAGACCAGCCTGGGCAACACAGCGAGACCCCATCTCTACAAAAGAAATTAAGAACTAGCCAGGCACAGCAGCACGCATCTGTGGTCCCAGCTACTCGGGAGGCTGAGCGGGGAGGATGTCTTGAGCCCAGGGGTTCAAGGCGGCAGCAAGCTAAGGCTGCACTACCACGCGACAGCTCGAGCGACAGAGTCAGGCCTGTCTACCAAAAAAAGAAGAGCCTCCGGGCTCGGTGGCTCAGCCTGTAATCCCGCGCCTTTGGGAGGCTGAGATGAGTGGATTGCCTGAGCCCGCGGGTTCGAGGCCTGCCTGGGCAACTTGGTGAGACCTCATCTCTACAATAAATAAAAAAATCAGCCGGGGGTGGTAGCGCATGCCTGTAATTCCGGCTACTTGGAAGGCTGAGGCGGAAGGATCGCCGGAGCCCAGCAGGTCGAGGCTGTGGTGGCCGGGAGCGGCCACTGCACTCAGTCTGGGCGACAGAGTGAGACTCCGACTCAAAAAAAAAAAAAAAAAAAAAAGGAAGAGCCGCACTCCAGGCGATGGAAAAGTGGCCACGAAAGCAAGGGCAAAAGGCCAGAAAGACACAGGAGCAAGTGACATACCCAAAGAAACTGCACCTGAAACTGGCCAATCTAGATAAACACCAGACGGCCAAAATAAGACCGAGATGCACAGACCGAGATATGACCAGCAGGGCAGCAAGTGCGTGTCACTCAGGGAAGAAGGCAGGTGCGCAGGAGTGTTCTGGCACTCTAGTGTGACAGGGCGGGGCCACAGCAGGAGCCCATGTTGGCTTTGACACCTTGAGGCTGTGTGCCGAGACGGCCACTGAAAGCCACACGGCTTAGGAGGAAGGATGATACTTCAAAATAAAAGCAATACATTCTGATGAAAGGGGGGTGAAGAGCACAGCAAGACGGAGCCTGACCGTGACAGATCAGCAGTGACATCAAGCAGGTAACATCGAGGGCTGACATGACCACTTGTGTCCGCTCCACGTGGTCCGCTGGCCCGTCTAGGCCGGGCTTCCCCGGAGCTAAGCTGAGCCTGGCTCCGGCCCAGGGCTGGGGCCATCTGCACCTCAGCCTTTGAGAGGCGTCTGCTCAGCTCTGCTGTTCGCCGGCAGGACCGGCCATCTGCTCCTCGGTCTCCACGGGAGCCCGGTGAGTTCTGGTGCAGCAAGTGCCCCTGGTGGGCCGCCTCTTCACTCACTGGAGGCCGTCTTTTGCTGAACAGAGCTGCCGGGCTCTATCGTATGCCCAAAGCTTTTCCTTTCGGAGGAGGACTTCCTGGTCCTGCCCAAGGAAGCTTTTCTTAACGACAGGTTAGGAATAGCATCCTCTATCTCAGAAGACCCAGCATCTTCTAATAGATACGGCACTCTAGATACCTGAATGACGCCACCCAAGAAAAAGCAGACCCAGGCCTCCCACTCACGCCACAGCGACATTAACAGCAAGACAGGCAGCACAACTTTAACTCAGCAGACCTGAGATACTGTCACTCCAATGTGTCCTCAATACAAAAGCACTAGCTTGTGAGAGTCCCGTGTACCACTCAGCACAGCTCCAGTGCTCCGGCTCTCCTATTCTTTGCATGGGAAGTACAGGCAGGTATCTTCTAACATGGGCGTCTGGGTGGCCTGGCACAAGTGACACAAGAGACTGGCTGCCGGTGCCATCTCTTTTTGCTCCTGTCTTGGTCAGTACCAGAGATTTTCCAGCTTATTCTTACTTTCTTTTTTTTTTTGAGTTGGAGTCTCACTCTGCCGCCCAGACTGGAGCGCAGTGGCCGCTCCTGGCCACCGCAGCCTCGACCTGCTGGGCTCCGGCGATCCTTCCGCCTCAGCATTCCAAGTAGATGGAACTACAGGCACACACTACCACGACCGGCTAATTTTTTGATTTATTGTAGAGCTGGGGTCTCGCCAAGTTGCCCGGCGGGTCTCGAACCCGCAGGCTCAGGCAATTCACTCACCTCAGCCTCCCAGAGCGTGGGATTACAGGCTGAGCCACCGAGCCGGGCTTATTCCTACCTTCACAGAACCAAACCCTGGCTTGGACAGGCCTCTCCATGGAAGAACCCCTTTCTGCCTCGTGAGCTTCTGCGCCCACCCTCACTCCTTGCCTCCACCTGCCCCAGGGGGAGTCGTGGCTCTCTGCCGCACACCAAGGGCTCTGAATCACTCCCGCAAGCCATGACATGCAATAGCTTTATCCCTCAGCTAAAAAAGACGTTCTAGTTCCCATCACGGATTCTCTTTGCCGTGGTGGTGACCAAGAAGCATCCTGATTTCTAAACACGGGAGCTTGCTGGTTCTAGTTTATTTCCACTTGGGTCAGGAACACACACTGGGGATTTCGCTGAGGGCTGCTGAGGCCTAGGTGGTTCTGGAATGTCCCAGGACCAAGTGGAGAGGGTGTGTGGCCACGTCAGGTCAAACAGGTGAGTCACAGTTCTACAATCTCCACGCACACTTCTGAGCTGCCGGACAAAGACCCACTGGCCCCAAGCACCTGTCCCCTCCTTGGCCTCGATGCAGGGCAGGGGGAACACACTCAGCTCCCGACACCTTCCGAGGGCCGGAGATTCCCAGCGGAGGCTGTTCAGGGACCCCGGGACGGCAGGGAGAGGAGGAAGGGCAAAGCCGACGGGCATCTTTCAGAAGGCAATGGGGACGCTTCACGCCATCTGTGCTGGGCCTCAGGCATCTGCGTGGGGTCTGAAAGACACGCATGGGACAGGAAGGTGTCCTGGCAGAAGCGGAGGCTGGGGGGCTGGCCAGGCCGCAGCTTGCCTGGGACACACAGGGTAAGGGTTCGGGTTTCATTCCGTCGGCAACAGGGGTCATCAAGGGTCCTTACAGCAGGAGATGACATGGTCAGTCCCCTCTGGCGGCTAGAAGGACATGCCTGTGGCAGTGAGAGCCTGGGGCCACAGGGCTGGTGAGCCCAGGGCATCGAGGGCCTCCTAGAGAGTCCAGCAAAATCTTGGCCCTCACAGATTTCCAGGTCGAGCCCCACAGCAGGGATCATGGGGTGTGTGAGCGGGCAGACCATGGTCCCCAAGCAGGAGGCTCTAGGACAGGACAAGCAGGTCACCCACTGCAACCGGTCTCCAATAGGGGCCTGCCGTGGCCGAGGGCCTTACCTAAAAGGGCTCGGTCTGCACTCCAGGGCCCGCCAACATCCCTCTGGGGGACAGGAAGAAGGGACAGGAAACCTCAGTGCTGCATGTTGGCCACAGTGGCAGACGTGCCACCTCGAAGGGACCTAGGAGTGCGCTCCCGCCCACTCTGATACCAGGAGGCCCTCACAGGTCCCAACAGCCGGGCCAGCGGAGGGTCCAACCAGATGACTGGGGTTGCTGTAGGTGCCGGCCACGGTCCCACTCGGAGCATCGGCTGAAATCAGTGTCAGGAGAGACTACAGTCATGCCACCCCACATGCGCCTGATCTCAACAGATCTTGGAAGCTAAGCAGGGTCTGGCCAGGTTAGTACTCGGATGGGAGCAGAGGCACAGAGGCCACAGCTGTGGACTCAGAGGCACCAGGCGGGCGTTTCAGAGGTACCCAAGGGGGCAGGGCCCTCGGATCCCTCCATGCCTCCAGCACACCCAACCCCTCGCCCCCCAATCGTCAGGTCCTACCCCAAGTGTACCTGTGGGGCAGCAGGCCTGAGCCCAGCATCTCCACGGCCTGCAGGGCTGAAAACACTGTGGCTCACAAATGCCCTGAAGCACTCGCTCCTTGCAGATGAGTACAGGGCCAGGGCTGTGCCCTCTACCCATGTAGAGGGCCAACCACATGCCTCTCCCTGGTTGGACGAGCCGCCGTCTGCATCAGTGCCACGCACACACAGCTGGGCTGCTCCACCCACAGGGCGCGTGCCGGGGCTCCTGACAGTGGCCCTGGACTGGGGGAGGGCGGCTGCAGGTCCCAAGCACAGCACAGGCCCGCATTTTCCGCATCCACGTTGGACAGTGGGCCTGAACGAGACAAGCTTCTCGCACAAGTGCCTCGTAGATGGCTGCCACCAGGCACAGCAGGTCCCAGCCCTCCACCGCGGGAGGAGGGCTCCTGGCTTGATCCTGATAGGCCAGGCCCAGAATCCAGCACAGAGGCTAGGCAGGGCCCTGGCCCAGGCAACCCAGCCCTCCTGGGACCCATGTGAGTGGGATGGGAGCCCCACACAGGTCTCCCGGGGGCACCCAGGCTCCAAGTCCCTGCCTACCCTCAGGGCCGCCGTAGGCAGGACCTCGTGCCACCTCAGGAGCCGGGACCCTCTGCCCGCAAACCCGGGCCCTGCTGCACTCCTGGTGGCAGCTCAGAACTTGGCAGGCAGCAGACCACGGACACTGCTGCTTAAAACCCAAGCACCCAGTGAGAAGGTGGTAGAAGAGGGCTGTAGCGCAGGCGGGGCAGCCCATGACACCGCCACTCCCGCCGGGTCAGGAGGACACCGGGGCCACCAGCCCATCACCTGCACACCGCTGCACGGGCTTGCCTTGAGGAAGGGCAGCACCCTGCGCAAGGTCACGGTCACAGCAAGATAGCACTTCATTTCCCTAGGAGTTACGGATGCCCAGAACGCTCACCAGGACTCAGTTGGGCCCAGCTCTGCCTCAGCCATGGGTCGGAGGCCTTCCCAGCAGGAGTGACAAGACCAGGGCCTTCTGCGGCAGTGGCCATCCCCAGGAAAGCCCTGTCTCTCCTCGCCAGCTGGTGCTGCAGTCCACCAGTCTGCGTGTTGTCTGGAAAGTGTCCCCAAGAACCAGAGACTGAGGGGAAACAAGTCCCTAACGCAGAGCTCCTTCCAGAGCACCCTGTGGACACAGGAGGCAGCCCCACCAGTACCCACTCCCCGCCCTGCAGCAATGCCAGGCCCTGGTCACGCCAGGACAGCAGAGGCCACAGGTGAGTCTGGGGAGAAGGTGAAGCCCACCAGAAGCAGAAGTGTTTGCTGGCACGGCTCACCAAGGTGAGGAGGGCACAGGCAGCCGTGCAGTAGAAGACGCCTCCGAAGGTGCTGTCCTGCCTCGAGGACACCCTCACCATCCACCTGGCGGGCAGCCGCTCACCAACCCTGGGCATCTCGGGTCCTGCACCCAGAGCCCACGCTGCGGGTGCAGGACAGGGAACACGCGGGTGCAGAATGCCGACACCGCGGGAGGAAGGGAAGGCCAGGGTGAGCAGGTGGCAGGGCCTGGGGACAGGCGCCTTCAGTGCTCTGACCACGCTCCTGCCTCTCCACCACCACTGGCAGCCCAAAGAAGCTGACGGCAGGGAGACAGGGACAAGGAGACAGTGGCGGCGCCGCCCCGGGCCAAGGAGGCAGGCACTGCGGGAATGGCGGGCAAAGGGCCAGCGATGGGACCCTCCGGCCACGGTCACATCATCAGGGCTGCTCCACGCCTGTCACCACTGCTGTCTGCGGAGTTTCATCCAGGGATTCCCACTCACCTGGCTGTCTCCAAGGACACGTGCTCCTGAGAGACACTTTGGGAAATGCGGCCCTGGGCCCTCCAGCCACTCCCGCCCCTGCTGCACAGCCTCAGTGGCCACAGTGAGCCACCACCCGACTCAACCAACAAGGACTTTTTAAGAGTGTAAAGGGCAGCGGCTCACACCCGTCAGCCCAACACGTGGGGAGGTGAGGCGGGGGGGTCACTTGAGCCCAGGAGTTCGAGACCAACCTAAGCAACAGAGCGAGACCTTGTCTCTACAAAAAATCAAAATGCTGGACTCAGGCACGGTGGCTCACGCCTGTCACCTCAGCACTTTGGGGAGGCAGAGGCAAGAAGCAAGAGGGCTGCCTGAGCCCAGGGGTTCAAGACCAGCCCGGGTCACTTGGCGAGACCTTGTCTCTACAATAAATGAAAAAATTAGCCGGGCATGGTAGCACTCGCCTGTAGTTCAGGAGACTTGGAAGGCCAGGGTGGAAGGATCAGTGGAGCCCTGCAGGTCGACGCTGGGGTGGCTGTGAGCGTGCCACTGCACTCCAGCCAGGGCAACAGAGGGAGATGTTGAAAAGGGAGGAAGGGAAGGAGGGAGAAAAAGAAAAAGGAGAAGGGGAAAGAGAATGGAGGGAGCAACAGGCACTGCAGGCCCTCCAGGGAGGTGTGGCTCGAGGCTCACAAGCAGAGCCAGCGTGGACGGTGGGCTGCTTCCCGCCTCTGGCAGGGTGTCCTGCGCATGTTCAGAACCAGGCTTCCCGGCACTGCTTCCAGTGTTAACGCTATGGGGTTTTAGGGAATCTATTTTATGCTGCATTTTCTTAACATCAAAAGCTTGGCTTCCAAGGCCAGGAATGGTGGTTCATGACTGCAATCTCAACACTTTGGGAGGCTGAGAGGGGAGGATCACTCGAGCCCAAGTGTTAGAGACCAGCCTGGGCAACATAGTGGGACCCTGACTCTACAAAAAAATAGAAAAGTAAGCTGAGTGTGGTGGCACATGCCTGCAGCCCCAACGGCTTGGGAGGCTGAGGCGGAAGGATCACCTGAGCCCAGAAGGCTGAGGCCATGATCTTGCCACTGCTCCCCAGTCTGGGCAACACGGTGAGATCCTGCCTCAGAAAGAAACAAAAGCATTTTAACGATAAAAATAAAAATTTTTAAACCTGGCTATTGATGACACAGACATCTGCTTCAACCCACGCTGCTGATCAAACGGCTGTCAACTCGGGGGACCCAGGTCGCTTGCGGGAGGCCCTGGTGCGGTCCAGGCCTCCAGGTTCGCTCCTGCGCCCACGGGCCCCCGCCCCACGCCGGTGCTCGAGGACACGGGCGCTCTCCTGCCCAGGCTGTCAGGCTGTGTGTAGCCGGGCTGGGCGGGCGGGCTCCTGTCCACTGTCGGGCACGCCCTGCCCTTTTCCACCCAGTGACACAGAGGCTCACCTGGGACCATTCACTCACCGAAAATAATAAAAACTGGCCAGGCATGGCGGCTCAGGCCTGTGATGTCAGCACTCTGGGAGGCAGAGCCAAGGGGACTGCCTGCGCCCAGGGGTTCGAGACCAGCCTGGGCAACAGGGTGAAGCTTCGTCTCTACAATAAGTCAAAAAAACAGCCAGGAGTGGTAGCGTGTGCCCACAGATCTGGTCGCTCGGACGGCTGAGGCAGAAGGAGCGCCTGAGTCCAGCAGATCGAGGCTGCAGTGGCCATGAGCATGCCGCAACACTCCAGTCTAGGCGACAGAATGAGACTCCGACTCAAAATAAATACTATCATCAACTGAAAAACACTGATTACATAGGGACCATAAGTCTGTGGGGACGCGAGACAGACCCTCTGTGGAGGAGACACCAGTGTGACAGCGCCACCACCGTCCACACGGGCCTCTCGCTCTCTCCAGGTCTCAGCCCCACGGCACCTTCTCCAAGGGGCCTTCCCATGTGTGAAGCTGCAAGGACGGCCCCTCTCACATGCCTCCGGCGGGCACACAACTTGGCTCGGATGCTCTTACTCCCACTCTGTGCTTCATGACACACGGCTACAACACACGGCCCTGCCATACGTGGCACCAGAAGGACAGGCTGCAGAGCGGAGAGCAGGCGTGCTGGCAGAGGAGCCTGTGCGCACTCCTGTATGAGGATGGGCCAGGCCGTGCACAGCAGGGACAGGCCATGCTCACACAGGCAGCTCTCAACTCCACTGAGCCAATTTTATACTCCTGGGCTTACACCCAGGCCTGGACCCAGGCTCAAGCATCTGGCTCCTGGGGGCCACTGGGCACCATCAGGCCTTTCTTCAGATGGAAGACAAGTCCCAGCAAGGCAGGAGCTGGAACGCCCGCGGGTGCAGATGTCACGGGCCAAACCCCAAGGCAGCAGCCCCACAGGGAATCCTGAGCTGCATCCCTGTAAGGACAGGGTCTGCCAGCCCACGGCCCCCAGACACCAAGGGTGGAGGGAAGGGCACAGCCAGAAGGGTGCCTGGAAGAAAATCTCCAACCCTGAAAGTTCACAGCAAAAAGGCTCAGGCACGGGCGCCACCCGGGAGGGCCCTCGGCCTCCCTGCCACACCAACACACCCAGCGGCAAGACCAGGACGCTGCCACTGCCTGGTGCAGCAGCAGCAAGGGGCCAAACATTAACACAGGCGCTGGCAGCGGTGTCTAACCATGTCACCAGGCCACCCAGCGTGTCCACCGGCGACTGCGGGGATGGGCTGCATGCACAAACCTGCCCAGGTCACTGTGCTCGCAAAGGAGAGCCACACAGAGACGGGGCCAGGATGCCAGCCTAAGCATGGCCACAGTCCCCAGACCACACAATGCCATGGACCTCACGGCACGGACGCCATGCCCACTACCACCTCCTCTTCCCTTCCCACGCTCTCCTTGGTTTCCGTTGTTCCTGCTTCCGTGCTCCCAGACACTGTCTACAGGGCTGCCCAGAATACCACGGGCGTGCCCGGCCCAAGAAGTCCTGGCAGAAAAAAAAAAAAACGTGATGAAGGCAGAGAATGGGCAGCAGGCCCGCTGGGCCAGATAGGAGTGCCACACCCTCCCTTCCAGCAAGCCTGGCGTGGGCAGGAGCCTTGCAGGAGACAGAGACCCCCCTCACCCCAAGCCCTGGCCAGCACTCACCCCGCCACCCTAACACGAGTGGCAGAGGCAGCAGCCGCCTCGGTACCCCAGCCCGGCCCCAAGCCCCACACCCGCGCCACCAGCACACCTGCCACCAGCACCAGAGGGGGTCTGGGTCCAAGGCTGCTGAGCCTCCACGGCCACTGTGTGGACAAGGCAGGAAGTGCTGGATGACGGGGCGTCGGATGGGTGTACCCACCAAGTGGTGTCCACACCTCGTCCCAGCCCTGAGGGCCACGGCGGGAAGGAGGGCTGCCGGTGCACCCCAGTCCCGCCAGCACTCAACCACAGGAGCCGGGGGGCGGCCCCTGACATGGCTTGGCTTTCCCAGGGCTGGGGACCTTTGTGAGCAAGGACGCGGTGGTCTCGGGGGCAGCAACACCGGGCCAAAGCTGGAGGCGGGGCTGTGCATCTCTGAGGCACCCACCGTGGGAACAGCGCTGCTGGCTGCCAGCCCGCGGAGCCTGTCTGCGGCTGCTCCCCAGGGCTTGCCCCCAGCACGGCTTTGCCCGCCCTGAGGCCACCCTGTAAGGGTTCCCAGGAGCTGCCTGGGCAGGAGACGCATGTGCGGTGAGGAGTCTGGTGGGCAGGCATCATTCCAGAGGCCACATGCGGCACGGCCGCAGTTCTAGGAGAGGGAGTCTGAACACAGCACACCCCAGCAAACTGCTCCCAAAGCTAGGCCCAAAGCACACGAGTGGAGCTGCATGGCAAGAGACTGGCCCAGCACGAGCTCAGAGGCCCAGCTCCCGGGCGCCAGCTGAGGCATGGCCGGGATAGCAGCACCCCCTGTGCCTCGGCACACACGGTCCCTCCTCTGGGGCCCCACCCTTCCTGGCCACCAGGGACGGTCCGACACACCCTGCCTTGCAACTCTGGACCCGCCACCCCGTTGCCCTGCGCCCCTCGTGCTCTGGTGCCCAGGCCCTCCTCAGCAGCATGAAGACTCCAGGAAAGCCAGCCCTGCTGCATCTCCAGCTGGAGACCCTGCACTCAGCCTGGGGCCTGGTCCTAGAGGCCTGGAGCTCAGTCAACAGCCTGGAGTCCCCTGAGGCAGAGTCCAGTTCACTGGCAAAAGGCCGTCTCCAGAAGCACGACTTATGGGGGCAAGACATAGGCAGAGCCCAGGGCCCAGCCCTGGCGGAAGGACGCGCCCACGTGCACCTCCATCCATGGACACTCCCTCAGCAGGAAGGAGGACAGAGCTGAGAACATGCCACAACATGCTATGCCATGTGACCCGGTCCCAAAAGACTGCATATTGTGACCCCACTTCCCCACAGGGAGGTCCACGCAGACAGACACAGGCCGCGGAAGGTGAGGTTGGCAGTGACTCCAGTGGCCACGAGGCCTCTATGGGCAGTGGTGGCAGTGTTCTAAAATTAAACTGTGGGGAGGGCTACTACCCTGCAATTTTACTCAAAATCATTTAAGTGTACACTTAAGACAAGTAAACTTTATGGTATGTAAATTACACCTCAATGAGTCTGTTTATTTGGGAAAAAAAGAATCTAGAGACTCGAGCAAGCTCAGTCTAGGTGTCCCCCAAGCAGGCTCCACTGTCAGCACCAGTAACATCCGCCTGCGAGGAAAAGCAGGAAGAAAAACAAAGTCACCCCACTCCACTCCGCTCCCTGCAGGGACACCGCCAGGCCCGCATCTCTTCCGAGCGGAGACACCTGAGGACAGCTGAGAAGGAGGCGGCTTTGGCAGAGTTGTGAGCTGGCCCGGAGAGGCTAGCTGCACTCAGCATTTGATCCCAATGCCGGACTGTCACCTCCTGCTGCCAGAGCCAGAAGGCTCTGACCCACACCTCCCCTACCGATCAGGGAGGCACAGAGGAGCACCGGTGTCAGAGCACCATGCAGCCTCAGGAGAAAGGGCAGGGAGAGCCCCGAGGAAGAGTGCTCGAAGGGCCCGCCCGCCTGCCCGCCATACCGGTCCCAAGCTGCTTGGAGGAGGTGGACCCCACACCGGGATGGCAGGAGGGCTGTTTGCTGCCATGAGTCAGGAGGGAGGAGGGGTGTGTTTCCTCTCCCGCAATCCCAGGCGCTTGGAAGCTTCTGGGCTGTGCTTTCTGCTGGGTCCAGTGTGAACTGCACGCACACCTTTCGTCCACAAATGCCTGTCCTTCCTAGTTAGGGACGAGACCACAGCTTCTCCTGAGCGCCCAGACACCATGCGGCAGAGGCCTTCCCTCTCCCAGACGCTGCAAAGGCACTGGAGCGCAGCTTTCGCTTTCGGGCTGGCCATGACTCAGTGACAAGGGATGACACCCCGTCACCAGCGGCTCAGAGTGGAAAGAAGAGCGGCGCCACAAGTGAAGCCCTTTTCGAGTGACGAGTTACTCTTTGCAAGAAAGAAGAAAGTCTAACGCACATGGCTTCACCGCTGGGCTCAGAGAGGGCAGCAAAGGAAATGCCGGGAGGACCGGGGCAGGCCACACCCGCAAACCTCCGAGAAGTCCCAGCAGCCTTGCCACCAAGCCGGACGTGCCAGGCTTTGTTCGCGCTTCCGCGGCAGGTTTCCCAGCAGGGCCTCCCTTCCTCAGGAGCAGCTGGGAGCCCGGAGATAAGGCCTGGATGGCCCGGCAGGCGCCCAGTTCGGCTCCCAGGGACAAGGGAGACACACGTCTACAGGTCACGCTCTGGTATTAACCGCGGCCAGGCACATCAGCTGCCACCGTCCAGTCTGTACTCTGTCACCTGAGGTGAGCTAATGCAAAGAAACGCTTTCTCAAAAAAAATTTTTTATTTAACATAGGGAGAGAACTGTATTCTGGACCCGCTACTGGCTGAAACTGAACAGTTTGAGTTCATAAAAAATATCAAGAGGTAGTAAAAAATAACACATGCCTAATTCTTCCAGACCAAAACCTAGTTAAAGGATTAACGGCCGCCGAAAGCCCTGGCCCTGAGCACACAAAGCTGCTCAGGCAGGGCAAGCGTCATCCATGGCTACTGATGCCCTGCAGGAGAGAAGCCCGGTCAGGCGAGCAGCGGACAGGGCAGGGAGCCCAGGGTCATTGTGGCTCGCCTGCTCTGCGGCACTGACGTCAAGTTCGTAGTAGATGCTCAATAAACAAGGGGATGAGCGGAGGGAAGAGGAACAGAGGAAGCCTGGCCCCTCAGCCCTGCCGTCCCTGGATGCCGGCTGGAAACAAGCTCTCAGCAAGCTCAATATTTGACTGCCGAGGTATGCACTTAACAGGAAAACTGCTAAAGAATGCACGATTCACAGTGACCGCCATGCAGCCTGCAAGACGCAAAGACACTTGAGCAGAAACAAGCCCACTCCACCCTAATCCCACTCTCAAACCTCGCGTGCCCTCTTGGAACTGTGTCCTTTACGGCCAGGCAGCGAGGAGTGCCCCTCCCTACCCAGGGCCCCAGAAGCGGCAGCTCCGAGGACCTCGCCAGCCCCCCTCTAGCAGCCTGGGAACCGTGATATGAGCACGCCACTGCCCTGCCTGGAGGGACGACCTGGTTTCCAAAGCCCTCACAGGGGTCACAAGAGCCGGCCCCTTGAAGCCCGATGGTGGTGCATTCCTGGATCCTCATGACGAGGACAGTCCACAAAGCACAGGCTGGTCAGCCTACCAAGATGACTGCAGGTCGCTCTCCAGGCAGGGGGGCCCTCTGCTCACGGACACGTGCATGTAATAAGCACACACGGGCCACCCACACACAGGCCACCACCGCTCCAGCAGCAGCCCTGCCGCCAGGGCTAGTCCTCCGGACGTGAGCCCTGTCTGTGAGCTCACTGCACCATCAAGAACCCACTTCCCCCAAACAGACTCGTGGGATGCCGGCCTGACTCAACGTGGTCCCTCCCGGTGAGAGCCCAAGACAAGCATGGGCCTGTGGCTTGGAATAAGGCCACCGCAGCTGCACGCCCGGACGCCCAGTGCCCGTGGGCTTCAAGGCCTCCGGCAAGCCTCACTCCCCTCGAAGGGCAGCCAGCCCGGACCACACGCCAGGCCCCGCGCGGAGCCCCTGCCTGCCTGCCCTCCCACAGCCCTGCGCAGCCGGCAGTACCACCTCTAGCTCGCCAGCGACCTTTGCCGAGCAGGTGATGCGAACCGAGAGGCGCAGGAGCCGCCCAGAGGCCTCCAGCTAGCGGGAGGAGATGGAGGTCTAGGCCCACGCCCAGGCCCAGCCCCGGCCCACTCCGCAGGTCCCCAGTGGCGGGCCTCCCCGCCCGGACTCCGCGCCACCTGAAGGGGAG
>NW_007064678.1:55774-59477 GCF_000164805.1 Carlito syrichta
TGGACTGTCACCCGTCCCTGCCACGGGCTGTCCCCTGCGCCCTGGACTGTCTTCTCGCACTCCTGGCTGTCCCCTACACCCTGGACTGTCCCCCGCGCTCCTGGCTGTCCCCCACTTGTCCTGGACTGCCACCTCTCACCTCCATGGCTGTCTCCTGTGCCCTGGACTGTCTCTTCGCCCTCCCAGCTGTCCCCCACGTGCCCTGGACTGTCACTTCTTCCCTCCACAGGTGTCTCCTACACCCTGGACTGTCTCCCCACGCACCTGGCTGTTCCCTCACTCCACGTGTTATCCCCCTGGATCCTGGCAGTCCCCTCACACCCTGGACCATCCCCTCGCTCCTAGCTGTCTCCTCAGCCCTGGCTGTCCCACCATCCCGGACTCTCCTCTTGAGCTCCTGGGTCGCCTCATGTGCCCCAGGCATCTGTCCCACCAGCCACTCTGTCCTGGGGCCTGGCCTGCGCCAAGTACTCAGTGACCGTCTTGTCAAGGGGCTGGGCTCCCCTTCTCCTCCCGAGAAGATGCTCGGTGGAGCATGGAACAAGAACAGAGGGAGCCTCACCTATGGGGACGTCCCTTGGTGGGGCGACAGCCGCTGGACATCAGGCAGATGACAGCACCAGGCTGGCTGACCTCGCCCACTCCAGGGTCAGCACAGCCCACTGCTCTGTCCTCAGCCAGGGGAAGCGGCCGCTCCCCATGCTCAGAGGAGCCCCTCGACCCCCTCCCCCTTCCCTTCCTTCCACACAGCCTCTCTCCAGGCTCAGGGGTCTCAAGGACCAGGCAGGGCTCTCGGCTGTCATCAACAGAAAGGTTCAGGGGGAAAAGGGATGGGTGAACGGGCTTTGGAAGGCTGGGCGCACAGTGGCTCATACCTGTAATCCCAACACTTTGGGAGAGGATTGCCTGAGGCCGGGGATTCAAGACCAGCCCAGGCAACTTGGCGAGACCTCGTCTCTACAATAAATCAAGAAAAATTAGCCAGGCATGGTGGCATACACCTGTAGTTCTGGCTACTTGGCAGGCTGAGGCGGAAGAATCGCCTGAGCCCAGCAGGTTGAGGCTGTGGTGGCCATGAGCGTACCACTGCCCTCCAGCCTGGGCGACAGAGTGAGACTCCAACTCAAAAAAAAAGGGGAGGGTACTGGGGCACTCACGGCATCACCCAGCACACCGGAGGAGTCCTGAGACCATGCTTGTGGGAACACCTCCAGCCATAGTGGCCTCGGTCTGAGCCTCCACCTCTCCACAGTAGAGGCCAGCAGGTGACGCTTCCATCCCAGCACGCCTTGCAGCAGCAGGAAGCTACGTGACTCGGTTACGGTCAGTGAGCAAAGAACAGGCGCCGGCCACAGACTCCATGCCTTCCTGGACGAAGGGATGACAGCTACGAGGAGGGGCACTGGGTGCTGGGACTTAGGCCACCTCTGCGGCGTCCGGTGGCAGGGCTGACTGAAACCAAGGATCAAGGAGACGGGGAGCGCCTGGGCCACTTCTGACTTCAAGGAGCTACTGTGCCCGCCCAGGCTGCTTGTCCCCGGAGTTCTCGATGTGTGGGAAGCGTAGACCCCAGTGGAGTTTCTGCCGGTCACAGCCAAGCCTCTTCTTGCCATAGGCAAGTCCCAGAGGCGTCACTGCTGCCATCAGAGTACCAGTGGCCAGGACCCCGAGGGCTATGCCAGAAGTGCTACCACTGAAAGAGGCGGCTGCCACTGCTGGGGCAGGCCCTGTGGTCCAGAATGACGTGGGCAGGTGCTGCCGACAGACCCGTCCACAACCTGCCACACCTGCCGGGAGGCCAGGAGGCCCCCACTTCCGCTTTGTGGCCTTCGTGCCTGTGAAACCCAGGGAGCCTCACACAGCGAGGAAAAACAGGGAAGAAAACCCAGATGCATGCCAGGGCCTCAGCTCCACGGCCACCCCTGCGGCGGGGCTGGTGACCTCCTCCCACTCCCTGTCACTCAGCCAGCCCTCAGTGGGCACCTCTCTTCATCTAACTGTGACCTGGCCCGTCGTCCCTGAGGACCGTGGACCCTTGGTGGCCCTGTCTGCTTCTGGCTGCTGCCACGGCTGTCCTAGGAGGGGCTTCAGGCACCCACTCTCCCCCAGGCTCCACCCACATGCCCTCCTGCCCCGAGGCACCGGCAGTCCTCTGGTCACTAGCTGGTTGACTTGGACAGGTTGCTTAATGCCCCTGTGCCTCGGTTTATTGTTCAATGAAATGAGAGTAGTAATATTACTGTCTGGGCACAGTAGCTCACGCCTGTCATCTCAGCACTTTGGGAGGCTGAGGTGAGAGGCTTGCCTGAGCCCAGGGGTTGGAGACTGGCACGATCATCCGGACCCGTGTTCAGGCACCACCAGGACCTATGAACTCCATGCACAGGGCAAGTCCATCGCCAAAGCTCGGGGGACTCAGGACTCCCACCTAAACCCCCCTCCCGGGGGGGGGCAAGGGGCACACCATGCGTGCTTCAGGTCACATGGGCGGGGAACCATACATGCGATGCCTCCCGGAAGGCATGCGACATTATTTGGAATGGGGTCTTGGCAGGCGTCATCAAGGGAAGACGAGATCACCCTGGTTTCAGGTGGGCCCTGAGCCAGTGACTGGTCTCCTGAGAGAGGGCAGTGTGGACGCAGAGACACATGGGGGAGGAGGTCACGTGAAGACAGCCGAGAAATGCCCAGGAAGGCCCAGAGGCCCCACGGAAGGGAAGGACTGGTGGGCGGGCCTCCCCTGCGGCCTCCAATGCCTGGATCCAGGACTTGCGGCCTCCAGGACCAGAAACAGCCGCCTTCTGATGTTTGAAGCCCCTGGGTGTGGTCATTCGTTGTGAGCCCTGGGACGACACTCACCAACCTTCTTCCAGAGACTCTGTTCCATCTGGGTGAAGGCGATGTCCACATGAGCTCCAGGGCCTGGGGTGGGGCTGGAGCAGGCGAGGCCTCTGACCTCGGGGCAGAGAAGACCTAGGAGGCGTGCCCTGGTTGGCCGGAGCTTAGAGGGGGCTGCTGCGGTCGCCTGCGTGCTCTGGGGGCGGAGGTGGCAGGGACGGCCCGGCGATCCCCCGGATGTGGCCTCTGCTTCTGCCAGCGCTGAGACAGGGCACGTGGCCATGAGCAACCTTGGCCAGGCCTGCGCCCCTCTGTGGGGCCGCCTGAAGCCTCAGCTGCACCTGGCTCCCCGGGAGGCGCCCAGAAACAACCCCAGGTGATATTAACCATGAGCATCCCTGTGCCCCACTGGGAGCCCTTAGCCCCAAAGGCGCCACCAAAGGGACTTTCCCACTGTCCTCGGGGGTGGGGGCACTGAGGCCTGAGCGTCTCCAGAGACCACCTGCCCTTCTGTTGCCAGCCAGGGGGCCTGCACCAGCCTGCTCCCGTGGGCATCCAGCTTGGTGTCTTCTTGGGACCCAGGGAGGAGAGCCCCTCTGGGAGGCAGGTGGTGGCGGGAGGTGCAGGCTTGGGAGCAGGTGGTTCTGGAGCCCCAGCTCCCCACCTGCTCGTGGGGTGAGCTTGGGTAAGTCCCTGCCCTGGGCGCCTTGGCCTCCTCCTTGGATAACCGCCGCCAGGGACGGCACGAAGGCACAGATGCAGGGCAGCCAGCACAGGGCAGTCAGCAGGAGGGTGACCGAGGCGTGGCCCAAGGCCTGAGAAGAGCCGGCCCTTGGCGGGGGGGGCAGGGCACCGGGCCCCCACC
>NW_007064678.1:59584-62828 GCF_000164805.1 Carlito syrichta
TTGTTCCCTGGCCTCCGCACTGTGGGAGAATGCGTGTCACGAGGCCCACCCCGTGCCAAGGCCTAGGGGGCTGAGCACTGCGACTGGCCGCGTCCCCTGCTGGCTGTCGGGGGAAGGGCGGTGGAGGACCTGAGGGGAGGAGAAGGCAGCTGCACTCGCACACTCTCCCTACGCCCTGCTGTCCAGGGGTCTTTGCTCCGGAAGCCTCGGCCCCTGCCCACTAAAGGGTAGCACAGGGGGCTCCGCACAGGTCCTGCCTTCTACCGTCTCCAGGGGAGAGGAAAGCGTGACTGGACAATCCAGGCCCCTCACTCTCTGGCCAGGAACCCCCACGGGCCCTCGAGCGCCCGTGGCAGGGACTTACCCAAGCCTACCAGGAGAAAGGCGCCTAGTAAGAGGGAGGTGCCCTCACAAAGCACCACTGCCAAAGTGGCTTCAAGCAACTTTGTCTCTCATCCCTGGAGGCCAGAATCTGGAAGCTTCAGTGTCTGCAGAGCTGGTTTCTTCTAAGGGCCAGGAGGGAAGGGTCTGCTCTGGGGTCCTCTCCTCGGCAGGTGGTATAGACAGCTGTCTTCCTTCTATGTCTGTGTCCCTGGGCATGTTGGATTAGGGGCCACCCAGCTCCATAGGAGCTCACTGAACGCCTTCCATCTGCAGCAACTTGACTCTGTTTCCACATAGGGCCGCACTCTGCGGTTCTGGGGCTCAGCGCTGCAGCGTGTCTTTGGGGGGCCTACATCAGCCCCTGACGCCCAGCACTCCCTTTCCCCCGACTGCCTTCCCGCTTGCGGGGTGTCTTGTCTGTTAATTGACCACCTGCTTCTACAGGGGCAGGTTTTTGTCTCATCTGCTACTGTTTTCCAAGCACCATTCAAGTCCTAGTGCGTACTTGGCACCCACTACCTATTTGTCAAATGAATGTGTGATCAGAAAAGAGAAAACCCCACAGTTCCTCCTCCCAGCCAGCATAGTACACCGAAAGCAAGGACCTGGTCTCCAGGGAGGTCCGAGATGGTGCCACCCTCCCTGGCCCAAAAGCTGCAGGGAAGGGGCCTCTCTTCGTCTCCTCTGGCTTCACACCTGGGTCCCGTCTGTGCGGGGGCAGGAGTGCCAGTGATGGATGGTGGGTTACGGGAAGTTGGAAGACAGTGATTCCAGCTATGGCTGTCCTTCCGGATCAGCGCTTGATCACATAATACCCACCGATCCCAACACAGAGAGCACCAGGGACGCTGGCTTCTTTGGCGAGGTCAGTGGTAGCCCCACTGCCTTGCCTCAGGGCTGGATTACTTCTGCCACAGTTCAGCCCACAGAGATATCACACCATTCTTTTATTTTGATTGATTGATTGATTGATTTGAGTCAGAGTCTCACTCTGTCGCCCAGGCTGGAGGGCAGTGGCACACTCACGGCCACCACAGCCTCCACCTGCTGGGCTCAGGCTATCCTTCCACCTCAGCCTTCCAAGTAGCTGGAACCACAAGCATGCACCACCAAGCCCGGCTAATTTTTTGATTTATTGTAGAGACAAGATCTTGCCATGTTGCCCAGGCTGGTCTCGAACCCCCGGGCTCAGGCAATCCTCTCGCCTCAGCCTCCCAAAGTGCTGCGATGACAGGTGTGAGCCATCACGCCCGGGCTAATCAAGATTCTTTCCCAAGTAAAATAAGTTTGGGAGGCTGAAGCAGGAGGATTGCTTGAGCCCAGGAGCTTGAGAGCAGCCTAAACAACACAGCCAAACCTAGTTGCTACAAAAAAAAAAAAGATTAAAAAATTTGCCAGGCGTGGTGGCACACACCTGCAGTCCCAGCTACTCAGGAGACTGAGGTGGAAAAATCGCCTGAGCCCAGAAGAATGTCAAGGTTGCAATGAGCTGTGATTGTCCCACTGCGCTCCAGCCGGGCGACAGAGTGAGACTCGGACTCAAACGTAAACAAGTAAATAAAGGTGCTCCCAGGTGACAGTGCCAGGTGGCAGGGTGGAAACCCCCCGCCAGCTGGCCCCGAAGGCTCCTCCTCAGCCCGGGCCAGTTAGCAGACCCACCGCTGTGGAGCCACGTTCTCAGGGCTGGCTGCCCAGCAGGGAGGTGGCAGCAGTCTGGAGGGGCTACCCAAGGAGGGTTCTGGGGTGTGCATGCCTCCCTCACTCCATGGACACTTGTCATGGTTGGATGGTGTCCCCCCAAATCCATATGTTGGAGCCCTCACCCCCAGGGCCTCAGAAAGTGGCCTCATTTGGAACTAGGGTCACTGCAGATGTGAGTGGTTACAACGAGGTCATTCTGGAGAGGGGTGGGGGCTGCCCCTATCAGAAGGGTGTCAGTAGTCGGGCGCGGTAGCTCACACCTGTCATCCCAGCACTTTGGGAGGCCGAGGAGGGAGGATCACTGGAGCCCAGGGGTTCGAGACCAGCCTGGGCCACACAGTGAGACCTTGTCTCTACAAAAACCCCAAAATTAGCTGAGTGTGATGGCACATTCCTGTAGTCCCGGATACTCGGGAGGCTGAGACGGGAGGATCACGGCAGGTTGAGGCTGCAGGGAGCTGGAATTGTGCCACTGCGTTCTGGCCTGGGTGACAGAGTGAGACCCTGCCTCAAAAAAACAAAAAAGAAAAAAAAGATGAAGAAGGGCCCAGCGCCCCCAACAGCAGCCACAGCATCACAGCCTCAGAAGGAGCCCGCCCTGGCCAACACCTGGCTCCCGGCCTCCAGAGTTCCAAGGGGAAGGCTTGTCTGAGCCTCCAGTTGGGGAACTTGGTTTTGGCAGCCCTAGAAAATGCACACAACCGGCCAGGCACAGCGGCTCACTCACGCCTGTCATCCCAGCACTTTGGGAGGCCAAGGCGAGAGGATTGCCTGAGCCCAGGGGTTCGAGACCAGCCTGGGCAACTTGGAGAGACCTCGTCTCCACAACTCAGGTGGAGGCTGCAGTGGCCGTGAGCATGCCACTACACGCCAGCCTGGATGACAACTCAAACTCAAAACAAAAAGCACACACCAGGACCTGGAGCCGCTCTCAAGGCCAGGCCCTGCGGGGGCGGGGGGGCAGAGACAGACCCCCACAGAGGGACCCCAAGGGTGTGCATCTGGGAGGGATTCTGAAGGGACCCTGCTCTGGGATTGTGGGAGGAGCCGGAGCACAGGCAGGCCAGGGCCCGCTCTTCCAGGAGGGGAGAGGACGCCCGGACGCTGCGCGTGCTGGCGGACAGAGGGTGGGGAAGCCCGCCCCGCGGCGGCGGCGGGG
>NW_007064678.1:63826-67218 GCF_000164805.1 Carlito syrichta
AGTGGGGGAGACGTGCGGCCGGACGCCCCCTCCCCCACCCGCCACACCGCCGGGGACCCGCCCCCCTGGAGTTTCCCATTGTTCTTGCCAGACGCTGCCCACCGTGACCACAGCGACAGCCGAGGGAGAGGGTGGGCGTCTGGGGGACCTGGGAGAGGGTCACTACCTGGTGGGGGTTTGGACTGGGGTGTCCTCGGGGTCTCTGTTCCACTTCCCGCCCCTGGCCTGTGGGTGTCTAGCTTGGGTCTGGGCGTCACCCGCTGGGTGAGGGTGAGGTGAGGTGAGACAGCCACCAGGCCCGGGTCGTGTGGGCTTGGGTCTGACTCCCACTAGCTCTGGGTGTCCTTAGACAGGGCGGCCGAGGCTCTGAGCCTGAGGTCCCAACTCTGACTCAGGAGGGTTCTGGGGAGATGGCACAGGGAAGGCGGCGGAGGGGAGCTCCTTCCTGCCAGGTGCTGGGCAAGCCTAGTGCCCACTGACCCCATCCCTGCGACTGTGTGCCCTCAGAGTGTGTGTCGCGTGGAGTGTGCCCGTGGGGTGTGTGTCCTGTGGGGTGTGTGCCCCTGTCTCGTGTGTGCCCTGGGGTGTGTGTGCTCCATGGGGTGTGTCCTGTGGGGTGTGTGTCCCCGTGGGGTGTGTGCCCCTGTCTCGTGTGTGCCCTGGGGTGTGTGTGCTCCATGGGGTGTGTCCTGTGGGGTGTGTGTCCCCGTGGGGTGTGTGCCCCTGTCTGGTGTGTACCCCATGGGGGTATGCCCCTGTGGGGTGTGTACCCCTGTGTCACATGTGCCCATGTTTCGTGTGTGCCCCTGTGGGGTGTTTGCCCTTCTCTCGTGTGTGCCCTGTGGCTTCGTGGCTTGGAGGGGCCTCCTGTGCCCGGGCGTGCTGGGGAACGAGGAGATGCAAATCGGTGGAAATCGGCCACAACCTCCTCTCTGCTGGGCCTGGGCAGGGGGCATCGGGAGGAGGGGCCGCTGCATTCTTGGAGCAGAGACCGAGAAGGGGAGCTGTGGCTGGTGGGGTCTCTCCTGCTCTGAGTCCCTGCCTCCCTGGCTCCCCTGGACACTCCCGTGGCCTGGGCGGGGAGGGAGCCCTGGGACTGGGCTGTGCTCAGGCCAATCAGAGAGGGCTCTTGGGCAGGCCCCTCCCCTGCCTCGCACCCTTCCCCCATGTCTATTTCCAGCTCTTCTCGGCTATTTATAGCTAAGCCCGCCAACTGCGTCAGGCAATGCCAAGGGTGCCACCACAGCCCCCACCTCTTCCCAGGCAGTCTCCTGTCCTGCCGGGCCTGGGGGAAGGCCCCAGGTGTGGGGGGCAGCGCCTCAAGGGTGCACTGAGACCTGGGGCTGCACTTGCCAGGGGTGGAGGGGACCCAGGGCGGCAGGTAGGGGATGAAAGTCACCTTCCCCTTCGGTTCCCAGAACCGTCCCTGCTGGGCCCCCTGAGGGCCTTGGTTGCTCCTGTCTCATGGCTGGTGTCCGCCCAGGGGTCTGGCCCCCGGGCCCCCCACAGTTGGCATGAAGGCCGGTGGCCATCTGGAGTTCGGCAAAGGCCTTCTCCGCCCTCACCTTGCTCTGTGGGGTGGGGGTGGGCTCAGTGCAGGGGAGGGAGCACACGCATGTTCTTTTGGCCTCCCCAGGACGCCATCCTTGACTCTGGTCCCTGTCGTCAGGGGATGTGCCTCCTTCCACAAAGCCATTGTCACATCCTCAGGGCCTAGTCCCATGTCTGGAGACCCCGTCTGAGTGGGCCCTGGGGCTGTGGTCTCTCTCAGCGGGCTAGCCCTCACCCTCTGCGAAAGTGGAGATGTCTGGAGGATTGGCACCTGTGCCCAGGTGCCACCATGCCCAGGTGACACTGTGCCCAGGTGACACCACGCCCAGGTGACACTGCACTCAGGGGGCGGGGATGATTGGGTTTCTCACATGCTTCTGCTGACGACACAAAGCCCTCTGTGTGAAGTTCTGCTGGGAGCAGTTCCCACTCACCACGCCTATCCAGGGTCCGCCCAGCGCCCTGTGCACTTCCTGGGACACAGGGACACCCGCTGCCCCCGTCCACTATGCAGACCCCTCAAAGGCTCCATGGCTTCCCCTTAATGACAGCCCCTGCCCCTCCCCATTGAGCGACTTTTCTGCAGCGCAGCTGGCCTGCCCCCAGCCCCCTGCCACTCAGCCATGCAGAGCTGCGGGCCCCTTACATGGGCCTGGCCTGACCAGAGGCCGGTAGCCTCTGCGTGGCTCCCCTGTGGGCTCCTGCCTCTGCCCTTTCACCACCTGTGCTGTGGCCCTTTGCAGTGTCCTCCCCCACGACACCCCCATGCTCTCTAAGCACCTTTCCTTCAGAGGCCAAAACCCTCTCTCCTCCTGGAAGCCTTCCTGAGAACTGGCCCTCTTCCTTTCTCCTGCTCTGAGTCTCTTCGGTCCTGAACCTTGGAAGCGCCTGGATAAGCCCATTCACAGAAGCATGGTCTTAGCTGGAAGGGGCTCGCAGGGCCCTGGAGGTCAGCCCCTCCAGGTCACCTCCAGGGACTACTCAGCAGGCAGAGGAATGGTGCCTGGAACATCAGGAGCCAAGTCCAGCCCCAGCTTTGCCCTTGACTCTGAGGGACCTTGGTCAAGCCTAGCTCTGGGCCTTAGAGAGTGTTGAACTGGGTCTCTCTGGTGGCGTTCAACCCCATGCCTATCAGTGTGTGGTTTGTTCATTGGATGTTCACTGGGTGCCTTCTACGTGCAAGGACCAGGTACCTGTGTACAGTTTAGTGGGAGACTGGAGGTAAGCACAGGGCTTGAATATGAGACAGACCGACAGACTGCATTCATGCAATATAATCTTACCACCCACCCCTCCTCTCTTCCTCCCTCCCACTTACCCATTCATCTACCTCCTATCTACCCAGCCACTAACCCAACCAACCAAGTACCCATCCATCCATCCATCCATCCATCCACCCATCTACTCATTTACTCATCCATACACTTGTATCCACCCATCTACTGCTCATCGCCTATCCACCCAGTCACTTACCTTTCCTTTTATCTACCCATCCTTTCTCCCATCCACTCCTTAGCCACCCATCTACTTAACCACTGATTCATTCATATACTCACCCAACCTCACCTCCACCCACCCACCCATCTGTCTGTCAATCTACTCATCCATTCATCTACCTGTCCATCCATGCATGCGTGCATCCATCCATCCACTCATTCACCCATTACCTATCCACCCATCTACCCGTCCACCCAACCATCCGTCCACACATCCACCCATCCACCCATCCATCCTGCCAGCCATCCACCCATCCATCCATCTACTCATCCATCCAACTACCTGTCCATTCACCCACTCATCTATCCATCCATCCACCCACCCATCTATTCATCCATCTACCT
>NW_007064678.1:67700-68071 GCF_000164805.1 Carlito syrichta
CATCCATCCAGCCACCTATCCCTCCATCTACCCCCCCACCCATTCATGTATTCATCCATCCTCCATCCATTCACCCGTCCATCCAATTACCTACCCATTCACCCCCCTACTCATCCATCTACTTATCCATCCACCCACCCATCTATTCATCCACCTACCTATCCATCTACCCACCCACCCATCCACATAGCTATTTATTCATCCATATTCATCCACCTTCCCATCCACCCACCCACCCACACACCCATCCACACACCCATCCACACACCTATCCACCATCCATTCATCCAACTACCTATCCATCCACCCACCCACTCATTCATGCATCTACGTATCCATCCACCCACCCATCACTCCATCCACCCATACAT
>NW_007064678.1:68546-71112 GCF_000164805.1 Carlito syrichta
CACCCATCTGTCCACCACCCATCCGTCCACCCATCTATTTTCCCCACCCGTCCATCCACTATCCACCCGCTCATCCATCCACTCACCTATCCTTCCACCACCTGCCACCTACCCACCCATCCATCCATTCACCTGTCTACCCATCCATCATCCATTCGTCCACCAACCCACCCAGGCCTCCATCCCTCAGCCACACATCTCCCCTCACCCTTATCCAAGACTCGTCGAGCACCTAGAGCTCTTGGCCTGGGGGCTAGGGAGGCACAGAGGCTCAGGCAGGGGTCGGGCCTCCGGGGCCCTCTGTGTAGTGGGAGTACAGGCAGTGTAGCCACCGGAAGCCATCCCACCAGCTCCCACTTCGCTGCCTACTTTGAGTGCCTCTTGGTCAAGCTGGCCTGGAGAAACCTGGTTGAGTTGGAACATAGTACCCCCCTTTAGAGTTTTGCACTGGCCTGGGTCCAGAGACTCCTGTGCCCCAGCTGGCCACCCTAGGAAAGGCCCGGTCACCTCCTGCAGCTGCGGGTGCTCATGTGTACTGGGGACAGGGAGCGCCATGATGCTGCCTGAGACACCACCAGCTTTCTCCAGTCCAGGGTTTTATTGACTGCCAGGGGCTGCCAGTATTATAAATAGCTGTTATAAATAGTGCTATAAATAGCTGTTCTGGAGCTAAGAATGGCCTTGCTGGAGCATCAGACCTCGCTTCTAGCTTTCTGCCTCTTTGCGGGCTCTTAAGTGAGCAGAATTCAAGGACCCTCCCTCCTCCCGCAGCCCCCGGAAGGTGACCCAGGCATCTTTCTCTCTTCTTGCACTTCCTCTTCCTCCCTCTCCTGAAACACACACACATGCGCGCGCACACACACCGTCACACACGGGCTGGCCGCGTCACTGGTTTGGAAGGCCCCTGAAGAAGCTACAGTGGCCAGAGGACACAGATGTGTTGGGAGTCTGCCTGGCATGCAGTGGACACTCAGTTCCCATGGGCGCCGTTGTAGTAGTTCCCAAGAAGCACTGATGTCCCCAGGTGAGCCAGGCCATCCTATGGGCACGGTGCACGGAGGATCCTGACACGATGGCATCACTCATGGAGGACGAGCCTCAGCCCGGGCCATGCTGGCATTCGAGTCTGTGCGGCTGTGGTCCCCGCAGTGGCTAGGGCTGCCTCCCAGGAGGGGAACGCAGTGGCTGGGGACAAGGGTGGGGAGACAGGACCCCTGCACCAGATGCCCTAGTGGACCTTGAACTTGTACCACATATATGTGTTACTTATCTAATTTCATTTTTTGTAGAGATGGAGGTCTGGCTATGCTGCTTAGCCTGGTCTTGAGTTCCTGGCCTCCGCCCGGTGCAGTGGCTCATGCCTGTCATCCCAGTGTTTTGGGAGGCAGAGGCGACAAAATTGCTTGAGTCCGGGGTTTCGAGACCAGCCCGGGCAACTAGGTGAGACCTCATCTCTGCAATAAATAAAAAAACTAGCTGGGCGTGGTGGCATGCACCTGGTTCCAGCTACTTGGAAGGCCCAGCAGGTTGAGGCTATGGCGCCCGTGAGCGTCCCCTTGCACTCCAGCCTGGGCAACAAAGTAAGACTCCTGCTCAAAAAAAAAAAAATAAATTCCTGGTCTCAAGCAATTCTCCCGCCTCAGCCTCCCAAAGTGCTGGGATTATAAGCGTGAGCCATGAGGTCCAGTCAATAATTTAATATTTGAAAAGCTAGTTGGAGAGACCTTATGTATAGTTAGACCTCATTTCTGCTGGAAAAGCCACACATGCACAGAGGGCATCTGGAGGGAAATATCCAGCTATTCATGGTGGGATTGTAGGGTTAGGAATCGATGGACAAAACTGGGTTGGTTTTTTTTTCTTTTTTGAGTGGGAGTCTCCCTCTGATGCCCAGGTTGGAGGGCAGTGGCACACTCACAGCCACCGCAACCTCAGCCCACTGGGCTCAGGCAATCCTTCCACCTCAGCCTTCCAAGTAGCTGGAGCCACAGGCATGTGCCACCACGCCTGGCTAATTTTTCTGATTTTCTCTGTAGAGATGAGGTCTTGTCATGTTGTCCAGGCTGGTCTCGAACCCCTGGACTCAGGCAATCCTCTCACCTTGGCCTCCCAAAATGCTGGAATGACAGGCGTGAGCCACCGCGCCTAGCCAAAACTGAGTTTTATGTTATACGGCTTTAACTCATTTAACCTCTCCCAGCCTGTAACTACAAAACAGTGTTTTACATTCTAGGGGCACAGATGAGGACGCGGCCCCGCCTCCATGTCTGGACCAGCAGGAACAATTCCCAGGCTCCGCCCATGGTGCTGCCCGCCTACCCTCCGTTGGTCAGTGAGTCTAGGGCGAGTTTCCAGACCCAACACCCAGGCTCCCAGCTTCAGGGAGCCCCTGCGACTGCCCCATCCCCCACCTGTCTGAAGAAAGAGGCAGTGGAGGCGCCCAGCGAAAACATCCATCTCGGGATTTATTACAACACGTTGTTTCCAAATACAAAAGGAGGGACAGGAGCAGGAGTGGAGAGGGTGGCCCCGCTGGGGGGCGGCGGGATTCCGAGGCGGAGGGGGG
>NW_007064678.1:71254-72715 GCF_000164805.1 Carlito syrichta
CGGAGGGGGGTGGGCTGGGGCCGGCAACCCAGTCCACAGGGACCAGGAGCCTTGGGCAGGAGGACCTGCTGCCTCTCCTCCGCTGGACTTTCCAGCAAATAATAGGAGGGGCTGGGTCCATTGTGGGGTGGTCCCGATACCAGGCAGTGGCCGGACAGGGGGTGGGAGGGACCAAGGAGGCTTGGACAGGCCCTAGGGCCTTGGCCCCTCCACGCCAGGGGGCAGGTAGGGAAGGGGGCCCAGGGACACCCATCTGCCCTTCCAGTCCTGGCAGCTCACTTTGGGGGTGGCCAGTGCCTCGACGGCCGGAGCCACAGGCGCCCGGAGGAGGGACGAGGAGAGGGGCAGGGAGGAGGAGGGGCCGTGAGACCCGCCTCCAGGACTTTGGGGCCCAACCAGTGGCCCCAGACCACTGTCTCCTGGACAGCACAGGGGTGGGGGTCGGGGGCGAGCCAGTGCATCCCCCACACCCAGGGTCACCTCAGAAACCCAACGCGACGACAGACAGGAGGCAGGTTTACATAATTAATAATAACAATAATTAACCAATAATAATAAATACTTAAACCTCTAATCCATAGATTGCAAATACAACAATGATAGCTTATTTTCTCAGAGAATGGGGGCGGGTGGGGACAGAGGGAACAGGGACAGGACTTCTGCTTAGAGGGGTGACAGGGACAAGGGTTGGGGGTCAAAAGAACAACAAATAGAAGAAACAGCCGGGGGGGCGGAACAGGTGCCCCCGGGGCCCACTTGGATGTGGGACTCGGCCCGCCTGGATCACCCTCCCGCCAAGCCCCTGGCCTCTTCCCAAGGTGACAAGCCCCCACGCCCAGGCCCTTGGACATGGGAAGGGCAGGGGTCTCACGGCCCGGGGGTGGGGCAGGGGCCATGGGGCCCTTCTGCCCTCACCCCTCCCCTGTCCTCACCCCAGGCTGGCTTGCCTGGCCCCAAAGCCACCTAGGGGCCGGCATGCCACCGTGAAGACGCCG
The DNA here is from genome assembly GCF_000164805.1 of Carlito syrichta. NCBI lineage: Eukaryota > Metazoa > Chordata > Mammalia > Primates > Tarsiidae > Carlito > Carlito syrichta. The sequence goes on from NW_007064678.1 coordinate 72,250, forward strand.
GGGGGGTGTGCTGGGAGGCCCCATGGGGGCCGGCTGGGCACTGGCATCAGGGTCTTCGCCTGCCTGCAGAAGGCTCTCCCCAGGTCAGGGACCCCCTGCTCCAGAAGCATAAGGGCTTGGCAGGTGCTTCCCCCATGTGCCATGGAGACCCCCCAGCCTGCAGGGACACACCTGACTTCCAAGTCCTGCCTGGGCCGGGGTGGGGGGTGGGAAGAGCCTCGAACAAGGCCCTAAACCCATCCCCTCATACCTGGGGGCCCAGAGCCCCCCTCTGACCAGTGGAGCCAGCACTGGCTAGCTGGGCCCCCACTGCCTGAGCCCTCAGAGACCGGGCCAGGCCTCCCTGAGCCCGGGGGGTCTGGGGAGACCCGACAAAGAAGAGGAGGGGCAGCGGCCTCCTCTGAGAGGCCTTTTGGAGTCATTCCACGGAACGGGATCCTGACTCAGGCAGGAGTGGGGGTGGGAG
>NW_007064679.1:0-2965 GCF_000164805.1 Carlito syrichta
GCAGCCCCTGCCCCAGGAGACCCTGCCCCCTCTCGCCTCGCCCCAGCGGCCCGCGAGAGGGGCCTCCCCGCCGGCCTGGCCTCGGGCTGCGGGCTGGGGCGGTCTCGGCCGCCCTGCAGAGGGGCCTGCGAGCGCCCCCGCCCTGCACGGCTCGCCCCTCCCCCAGCTCCCATCAGCCCCTGCCTCCCTCTGGCCGCTTCTTCCTGGTTCTGGAATGTTTCGCCCTGGGTCGGGAGGAGGGGATGGACTTGGTGGATCCCGGCAGGAGAGAGGGGAGCCGGCCCCCGGGCTCCAGAGAGAGGACCCACAGGCGCCCACCCACTCCCACGTGCCCACACCCACGCAGTGTCCACCTGTCCCCTCGTGCCACCCTCGGGGGAGTTCACGCGTGAACTCCAGCAGGTGCCGATGGGCCTGGCATCTGTCCCGACGTCCTCTCAGAGCCCAGCCGCGGGCTCACTTGTCACATGCCTGTGTGTCTGATAATGACCCCTGGGAACCTACAGCCCCTTGTAAGACACGCACGGGGATTCACGCCTGCACCCGTTGTCTGTGTGAACGCCCTGGTGCGTCTGTCCGGTCCCAGACGCTTCCACGCACGGTCACACAGCAGCACACACACATGCCGACTCCTCGCAACTCTGTCCGCGTCTTGGCCCCCGCTCTGCATGATGACTTCAGCAGATGCCCACGTCCTGGTCATCGGCGGCCCTGGGATGGGGCGGGAGTTCCGGGTGGAGGCTTGGTGTCCCCTTCCAGGAAGGAGCAGGGCTGGGGAGGTGGCGCGCTCTGGCCCGGGCTCTGGGGAAGGGAGGTCTTGCACCCCGGCCTGTGGTGAGGGGGCGATCCTGGAAGCTGGAAGGTTTCGTAGAGGTTAGTGGCAGGACAGGGCCTGCGGGGGCTTCTTGGGGCCCCATTGCTGGGGTGTGGGGAGGTAGGAGTTGTCGTGGAAACCAGCCTGCGCCTGAGCCCGCCTCTGGGAGGCAGGAGGCCCCAGGACACCCGTGGACTGATTCCCGGGAGCTGTGGGTTTCTTGTTTGGCTGGATGCACCCTTGCCGCCTCTCTGTCTGGGAGAAACTGAGGCCCAGCGTGGGGAGGCAGGGCAGTTCCCGGCTGTGGCTCTTTGTTGCCTAATTACCAGGTGCGTTGTCGATCCGTCCCTCAGGTTGCATCTGCCACACTGCCCTGTAATGAGGCCACCTGTCCCAGAGGACCAGGGCCGCGCTGGGAGCTGGTGGAGAGGGCTCCCTCCCTGAGCCGAGTCCGCCCTCCCCGGGGGTGGGCCTGGGCTTGGCCCTCTGCTGCAGGTAGCCTGCTCCCACCCAGGCCTCCGTGGCTCTCATCACCCCTCTTGGTGAATCCCGCCCTCGGCCCCGCTCAGACCCGGGTCGGGCCATGGTCTGGCCCCAGAGAGGGTTGAGGCTCAGGCCTGTGCCTGGAGGTGGAGACTTGGGGGTGGCGAGGGACTCTGACAGGGCCGCCCTGCCCACAGGTTGCCCCCGAGGCCCCCGGCCAGGCCTGAGCCTCTGCCACCATGGCCATCGTGCAGACCCTGCCGGTGCCGCTGGAGTCCGCCCCTGAGGCCACCACCGCCACCGCCCCGCGAGCTCCGGCCATGGGCAGCGTGAGCAGCCTCATCTCCAGCCGGCCCTGCCCGGGAGGGCCAGCTCCTCCCCGCCACCATGGCGCCGTGGGGCCCGCCTTCTTCCGCCAGCAGGATGGGCTGCTGCGGGGTGGCTACGAGGCCCAGGAGCCGCTGTGCCCAGCCGTGCCCCCCAGGAAGGCTGCGCCCGGTGGCGTCTTCACCTACATCAACGAGGACTTCCGGACGGAGTCGCCCCCTAGCCCCAGCAGCGACGCGGAGGATGCCCGTGAGCAGCGGGCACGCAGCGCCCACCTCCGCGGGCCCCCCCCGAAGCTCGTCCCTGTCTCCGGAAAGCTGGAGAAGGTGAGGACCGGCGCCTGCCCGGGGCCTGAGTGGGCTCGGGGGCCCCCTTGGCAGCTGGAAGCATCTGGAGGAGTGTGCCAGCCCGGGTTCTGATCCCAGCCCTGCCTCTGGCTGTGCGACCTCTGAGAGGTCACGTGACCTGCTGGAACCTCAACTTCCGCCTCTGCAGTGGGTCAGATGTGGCTCAGCAAGTGCCAGCTGCTGGACGATGGCCTTGCAGTGGCTGTGTGTCTGACGTGGGGCCAGGCCTCCATTTCCCCCTGTGGTGTGGGCGAGAGGGGCCCTGAGTTAGCATGGCTGTCGTGAGGATGGGCGGCAGGCCCCTCGCGTTGCCGGGCATAAAGCTTTGCTCAGGAGGCCCCGCCAGGGACGTCAGTTGTTAATGTCGGGGGACTGGGGACTCCCGTGGGAGGCCAGGGAGGGTCCCAGAGCTTGAGGACCAGGCAGCTCATCCCGGGTCCCCGGCGCCTCGTTTCAGAACATGGAGAAGATTCTGATCCGCCCGACGGCCTTCAAGCCCGTGCTGCCCAAACCACGGGGGACGCCCTCCCTGCCGAGCTTCCTGGGCCCTCGGGCCGCGGCGCTGTCCGGGAGCCAGGGCAGCCTCACCCAGCTGTTTGGGGGCCCGGCCTCTTCCTCCTCCTCTTCCTCCTCTTCCTCGGCCGCCGACAAACCCCTGGCGTTGAGCGGCTGGGCCAGCGGCTGCCCGTCCGGGACGCTGTCCGACTCTGGCCGGAACTCACTGTCCAGCCTGCCTACCTGCAGCACCGGGGGTGGCGAGGCGGCCACCGGCTCCCCAGGCGGGCACCTGCCCTCCCACGGCCCTGGGCGGGGGCCGCTGCCTGGGCCGGCTCGAGGGGCTCCTGCTGGGCCCTCCCATTCAGACAGCGGCCGGTCCTCATCCAGCAAGAGCACAGGCTCCCTGGGGGGCCGCGTGGCCGGGGGCCTCCTGGGCGGTGGTGCCCGGGCCTCCCCGGACAGCAGCTCCTGCGGGGAGCGCTCGCCTCCACCCCCG
>NW_007064679.1:2985-5058 GCF_000164805.1 Carlito syrichta
CCACCCCCGCCCCCGCCGCCCCCCTCTGACGAGGCCCTGCTGCACTGTGTCCTGGAAGGAAGGCTCCGAGACCGTGAGGCAGAACTCCAGCAGCTGCGCGACAGTCTGGACGCCGGCGAGGCCGCTGTGGGCCAGGTAGGGTCAGCCGCGGGAGCGGGAGCCACGGGGCGGAGGGCCCCAGGGCCGGGGACCCCAAGGGGCGTTTCCGTTTTGGAGAAAGGGAGCAGGCAGTTGCAGTATGGCTCCTGCCTGGCAGAATCCAGATGCGTGGATTCGAAGCCACCGCTGCCGTTTACTGTCTTTTGGGAAAAAGAACTTTATTTTTCATTTTTTGAGTGGGAGTCTCACTCCGTCGCCCAGGCTGGAGTACCGTGGCATGCTCCCGGCTACCCCAGCCTCGACCTGCTGGGCTCCGGCGATCCTCCCGCCTCAGCCTTCCAAGTAGCTGGAACTACAGGTGTGCACTACCGCGCCCAGCCAATTTTTTGATTTATTGTAGACATGCAGGCTCAGGCAGTCCTCTTGCCTCGGCCTCCCAAAACGCAGGATTATAGGCTTGAGCCACCGCACCCAGCCGAAAAAAAACTTTTTTGAGAGAGAGAGGCTCTCACTCTGTCACCCAGGCTGGAGTGCAGTGGCACAATCACAGCTCACCACAGCCTCGACCTCCTGGGCTCAGGTGATCCTTCTGGCTCCTCCTGAGTCGCTGGGACATAGATGTGCTCCTCCATGCCTGCGTACTTTTTTCATTTTTTGTAGAGACGAGGTTTTGCCGTGTTGCCCAACTTCTGGGTCTTGAACTGGGCTCAAGTGATCCTCCTGCCTTGGTCTCCCAAAATACTGGATGGCAGCCGTGAGCCGCTGTGTCTGGCCTCATTTGCTGTCCTTTTTTTTTCTTGTTGATTCAGGGTTCCACATTGTCACCCGGGCTGGGGTGCGGTGGCATGATCACGGCTCACTGTAGCCGTGTAGGCTCACCTCCTGGGCTCAATCCTCTTGCCTCAGCCTCTCGAGTGTCTGGGACTACAAGGACGTGCTACCACGCCCAGCCAATTTTTTTTTTTTTTTTTTTTACCGGGGGGATCTTGCTAGGTTGCCTAGAGTGGTTTTGAACTCCTGGGCTCAAGGGATTCTCCATGCTCAGTCTCCCAAAGTGCTGGGATGACAGATGAGCCATCAGGCCTGCCTTCTGCTTTCGTTGCCGTCTTTTAGATTTGAGCAGTTACCTCACTTTATCTATAAATGGGGTTGTTCTGGCCTCATCCGGTTGTTAGGAGGGCGAAATCAAGTAGAGGTGTTCAGAGCCCAGACTAGTGCCCTGCGCTGGGAAGGGCTGACCGTGTGCATGCTGTTTGGCTGTTTCTTCTTTTTTTTTTCTTGACTCAGAGTCTCACTCTGTCGCCCAGGCTGGAGTGCAGTGGCACGCTCATAGCCTCCCAGCGTTGACCTGCTGGGCTCTGGGGATCTTTCGCCTCAGCCTTCCAAGTAGCCGGAACTACAGGCACGCGCTACTACACCCAGCAATTAAAAAAAAATTTTTTTTTTATTGTAAGGACGAGGTCCCACCAAGTTGCCCAGGCTGGTCTCGAACCCCTGGGCTCAGGCAGTCCTCTCACCTCAGCCTCCCAAAAATCTGGGATTACAGGCGTGAGCCACCGTGCCCAGCTGCAGCTAACTTTAAAGACTACCTCTTATAGAGTTTGAGCTGGAGTCCCTCACTGTCACCCAGGCTGGAGTGCAGTGGCACACTCACGGCTACCGCAGCCTTCACCTCCTGGGCTCAGGCGATCCTTCCGCCTCAGCCTTCCAAGTAGCTGGAACTCCAGGCATGTGGCACCACGCCCAGCTAATTTTTTGATCTACTGTAGAGACGAGGTCTCGCCAAGTTGCCCAGGCTGGTCTCGAACCCCTGGGTTCAGGCAGTCCTCCCGCCTCGTCCTCCCAAAGTGCTGGGACGACAGGTTTGAGGCACCACGCACCACGCACGTGTCCTGAAAGTCTTCCGGGTCGGATCGTGAGCGGCGGCCTCGGGGCGTCATGAGCTCCGCCTCTCCTGGCGGGGCGGGGCCCCGG
>NW_007064679.1:5511-6009 GCF_000164805.1 Carlito syrichta
AGAACCACACCTGACCGCGGCGGCGCTTAAGTTGAAAGCCCCCTGGCTCCGGCCTCGGTGCTCTTCGCTGAGACGCGGCCGTGCGTCTCCCCGGGATCGCGAGCGTTGGCCCGCTGCTCCCGCTCCTGCCACACCCGGTCCCCGGGCCTCGGCACAGCCCCCTCGGTGTCAGTGGATGGTCTAAAGACTCCTGCTTGGGAGGGAGCCCGAGGCCTGCCCTCCACCCTGGCGGCATCCCGAGGCTGCGGGGCCTTGGACGGGGCCACACGCGCTTGTGTCTGGTCTGCGAGATGGGGTCGGACCGGGCCTCCTCGCCCGCCCTCACCCTCTCCCTCTCCCGCTCCCGCTCCCGCAACCGGCGCCTCCGCCCCAGGTGTGCCAGAAGTCGGGCGAGATCTCCCTGCTGAAGCAGCAGCTGAAGGAGTCGCAGGCCGAGCTGGTGCAGAAGGGCAGCGAGCTGGTGGCGCTGCGCGTGGCGCTGCGGGAGGCCCGCGCCGC
>NW_007064680.1:0-1126 GCF_000164805.1 Carlito syrichta
CAAGCACATTAACTGGAAAATAGAAATGAGAGGATTACCTACCAATTAATATGAGAAAATTAACCCCTTCCTATCCCAGAGAATAAGATAGCACCACAGTCATGGCTGGGCATGGATATAGAGAGTGGAAGGTCATGAATATTCCATTAGTGCTAATACTGATATTCCACCCTGTGAAGATGGGGCAAATAATCTAATAGAGACTTTGAGACTTTCCTGAAGGAACTGAAAACTTACCATTATAAAAGTAGGAATTTAACCCCACAAAAAGCCTCAAATAAGTGGGAACATAATGTCTACAATTTTGAAGAAGGTATTATGACCTGTTCTCTCCCACCCTCAACAAGTTTCTTGATATAGTGAAATAATGTGGACTGAGAACTTAAATAAAACTAGATTCAAACTCTAGCTTAAGAATCTACTTACTGGCTTTGCTTCATTTTGCAAATTACTTAACTTCAATGATTAGAAATTGTAGATAATGGAACTTAACTTTTTAGGCCTATTGTGAAGATGAGACAAGACACCAAGGTAGCACGAGGAGAGTACTCAATATTAGCTCTTTTTTTACTTTAATGTATAATGTGAAAGCAATTCATTTTATCCAGCCTGTATTTGAAATTCCCACAGACACTTTTCTATACAGAAATATGTCATTTTGTGACTGTGATATATTCTGAGAAATGTCTTTAGGTGATTTTGTCACGGTATGAACATCATAGAATGCACTTATACAAACTTAGGTATAGCCTACTATATACCTAGGCTATAGGTTGTAGCTACAAATCTCTATATCCTGTTACTGTAATGATTATAGTATGCAACTGTAACACAGTGGAAAGTATTTGTATCTCTAAACATATTAAAGCTTAGAAAAGTTACCGTTGCCGGGCTCGGTGGCTCAGCCTGTAATCCCACGCCTTGGGAGGCTGAGGTGAGTGGATTACCTGAGCCCCCGGGTTAGAGACCCACCTGGGCAACTTGGTGAAACCTCATCTCTACAATAAATCAAAAAATTAGCCGGGCGTGGTAGCGTGCGCCTGTAGTTCCAGCAACTTGGAAGGCTGAGGCGGAAGGATCGCTGGAGCCCAGCGGGTCGAGGCTGCAGTGGCCAGGAGCGGCCACT
>NW_007064681.1:0-1402 GCF_000164805.1 Carlito syrichta
CCGGGGCCAGAGTCAGAGACCCACTGCAGATCTCCCTTGTAGAGGGCTTCAGACACCGGGTTGCCCGGTCGCCATCTTGCCCCTTCCCCCTTTTGCCCATTTTTTATTGATCATTTGTATTTTTGCTAATTATTTCTGAGAGTTCTTTATATGGAAAGATTAGTTAGGTTTTCAGAATATTATGCTTTTTTTTTTTTTTTGAGTTGGAGTCTTACTCTGTCGCCCAGACTGGAGTGCAGTGGCTGCTCCCGGCCACCTCAGCCTCGACCTGCTGGGCTCTGGCGATCCTTCCGCCTCAGCCTCCCAAGTAGCCGGAATTACAGGCATGCGCTACCACGCCTGGCTGATTATATTATGCTCTTTATGGAGTGTATTTTTAACTAAATTTTTAATTTTGATGAGGTCTAATTTGTATATTTTTATGTTAATATATCTTGTATGTCTTTAAAATAAATCTTGGCCAAATACAAGGTTACTAAAATGTTCCATTATGTTTATTTCCAGAAGTTTCTATCATTTTGGTTTTTATATTTAGGTCTATGACCCATTTGAAGTTAATATTTGTATATGATGCTATATAAGGGCTGAAGTTCATTTTGTGTGTGTGTTTGTGTGTGCACAAGCACTATGTCTATCAGTAATATTTGTTGAAGTTGATTTCCATTTCACATTACTCACACCATTGTCCAAAATAATTGACCTGTGTATTTGGGCCTATCCCATTTATTTATTTGTCTGTCTGTATGTCAATGCTACATTGTCTTGATTATTGTGCCTCTAAAAGTAACTTGAAAATGAGGTATTATGATCATTCAAGTTTGTTCTTTTTAAATATTGTTATAGCTATTCTAGATCTTTTGTTCATAAAAATTTTATAATTAGTTTCTCAGCATCTAAAAAAAATGCCCATTGGGATTGATTGGAATTATACTGAATCTGTGGAACAATTTAGGGAGAACTGATATATTATCAAAATCGAGTCTTCTCCTTGAACATGGCATAACTCCATTTATTTCGACCTTCTTTAATTTATTTCAGTAAAATTTATGTTTTTTTGTGTAGAGGTTGCCTACATATTTTGTTCATTTTATTTTTTAATATTTTTCTTTTTTGATGTTATTGTAAGTAACGTTGCTTTGGGAATTTTATTTTCCAATTGTATTTTCTAGTAATGTGTAGAAATTCAAGTGATTTTAAATAATTATTCTTTGATACCTTGCAAAATTTATTAATGAGTTCTTCTTAGTAGTCGTATTGAGAATTTCTTTTTTCTTTTTTTTGAGTTGGAGTCTCACTGCCGCCCAGACTGGAGTGCAGTGGCCACTCCTGGCCACCGCAGCCTCGACCTGCTGGGCTCCAGCGATCCTTCCGCCTCAGCCTTCCGAGTTGCTGGAACCACAGG
>NW_007064681.1:1585-8034 GCF_000164805.1 Carlito syrichta
GGATAATTTTTTTGATTTATTGTAGAGAAGAGGTCTCGCCTGCCCAGGCGGATCTCGAACCCGCGGGCTCAGGCAATCCACTCACCTCAGCCTCCCAAAGGCGCGGGATTACAGGCTGAGCCACCGAGCCTGGCTTCTTCTTTTTTTTTCCGAGTTAGAGTCCCACTCCGTCGCCCAGGTTGGAGTGCAGTGGCACGCTCACAGCCACCCCAGCGTCGACCTGCTAGGCTCTAGCGATCCTTCTGCCTCAGTCTTCCAAATATAGCCGGAACTACAGGCTTGTGCTATCACGCCTGACTAATTTTTGATTTATTGTAAAGACAAGGTCTCACCAAGTTGCCCAAGCTGGTCTTGAACCCACGGGCTCAGGTAGTCTACTTGACTCGGCTTCCCAAAGGTCTGGGATTACAGACTGAGCCTCAAAGTCCGGCCAAGAATTTCTTAGGATATTCTGTATCATCTGTATATAAAGGCAATGTATGTCTTCCTTTCTAGTCTTTATGCATATGAATTATTATTCTTGCCTTATTGTGTTCTCTAGGACATCATGGTAAAAGCAGGCCATGCCAGTCCCATCCTCAAAGACTTTAACCTTAAATTAACCTTCATAAAACTTAGGGAAAAATTCAAAGTCCTTGCCATAGCCCACTGGATTTGGCCCTCGCTAGCCTTTCCTCTCTGATACCAGTAGTGAGTACCCTAGTTAGTCTGGCCTTTGGGATCTGGAAGGAGCCACACTTTCTGCTGCTGTAGGGCCTTTTAACAGGCTTTTCTTTCTGCCTCCATTTCCTAGGCTGCTTGGTATCCTCAATCTCCTCATGATGTCCAGAGTTGCTTCCCCTAGCCTGCCTGTCTGAAATTGATAGGCTGTAGTTTCTACAGAACATGTGTCTCGATTGGTAATTATTTACTTACTTTCTCATGTAACTGCTACATGGAACAAGCAGAAAGCACTTTGTTTCCCACTGTCCCTTTGGATTGCTTATTTGGCTAATTTTTACCTTGCTGCTGGACAAAAAATTTAACAGCGCTCATAATCTTAAATGATAAGGACCTGCGGACATGTTAAGACACAAAACACAGAGTCAGTTTGGTACCATTAGCTCTCACACACAGCCCTCACTCCTCTCTTTACTTAATAATGTTGCAGTTTCTGACCCCAACAGAAATGGAGCTGATGGTTGTGTTGGAAAGAGGAAGGTTGAAAGACAAAGGAGTGGTGTAACCTCACTTGGCTGGTCCTGGAATAAGAGAACTTCATTCCTTCTGGGCATGGAAGATGTTTAAAGCTGACTCTTGGGTCCTTTTTAAAAAATTTCAATGGTCACCTCTGGGAACGTTCCCTGTATGACTGAGATTAGATTAAAACAAGTGAGACAGGGGTAAGGCAGTCCTTTGTTCATCATGAATTCTTTGGCATTAATACTGATTTTTTTTGAAATATTGTATTAAAATATTATTTATCTTGATTACTGAGTTTTTGCTTCTGTTGCCTTTCAAATTTGGGGCCTGAAATGTGTAGTTTCCACATCAACTAGTCTCAGTCCTGTGCTTTCTGTGATACAGAATTTACATTTTTCTCTTGTTAGTCATACAGCATTTAGCACCTTCCACTTCTTTTTTTTGAGTCTGTGTACATAAAATTTATCTTTGGGGTTCTATCACTCTCTAATATTGCCCTCTAAAATAGAATTTAGAATAGCTCCAGGTCAACTATCTTTCCTTCTGGCCCACATCTGGTACACAGAACAGTCTTAGTTTCTTTTACTTTCTCCAAATTCTGGGAGAACAGGCCTATCATAATTCAGGATCAACTCTTCTTCTGTTATGAAAGCAGTTGGCTAGCCTGTGGCTGCAGTTTGGCATTCTAGGTTGCAGATGGACATCAATCCATTGTGTCTGAAGGGTTGAAATTAGAAGCAACCACACTCAACTTCCCACTATTTTTCTTTTTTGGTCTGGATGACTCATCACATCACCTGATTCAAGTGAACCCTCCCAACAAATATTTCCCAGTCCCCAACAGCATGACTTCTGCTGTTGGATAAAGGATTTCAAGGGTGAGGAAGCTTTGGTTAAATCCCTTATCTTTTAAAGAAAAGATGCATTATTCACTAAGAATCAGGAGAATGCAAATCAAAACAATTGGATACATCTTAAACTCATCAGATTGTCAAAATTTAAATCCTGCTATATTAAGTATTGGCACGGTTAAGTCCTGGTCATAACTCTTATATGCTGCTGGTGGAAGCATCAATTGGCACAATCATATTGGAGAATGATTTGGCAGATGTAGTGAAGTAGAGGGTATTCATATCGTGCCACCAAGCAATTCCCTTCCTGGGGCTGTGTCCTAGAGAAACACTCATATATGTGCACAAAGAGACATGTGTAAGAATATTCTTTGAAATATCATTTGACAGAAATTAGAAAAAATGTTGTTCATTAGCAGAATGACTAGATTAATCATTGCATAGTCATCATGCAATACTGAGGCTGGCAGGAGGTAAGAGCTCAAAAAATTTAGGTCTTATGCTCCCCACTTATTGTCAACATGTGACTAAGTCGTTTGCTAATTTAGCTTGTGATCCAATTCATTCTGTGGAATGCAGTATTTAACATACATTGCTATTGTGGTTAAAATTCCAGTAGGATACCCAATTATCTTGTCTCCCCATTGAACCATGAACTTCATGAAGGCAGAGAACATTTCTATTTTGATCACTCCTCTATCTCCTACACCCAGAACATTGCCTGCAAAATCTGAAATGCTTCATTAAATTTCGTTGGTGAAAAAATTTAGTAAATGAATAAATTTTTTTCTATTACTACTATAAAACATATGTCAAAATAACAAGGTATTTCATATATTTTATTATTTTTAGTAACAATACCTATTCCTATTTTGTAATACTGATGGGGAACTATAAATACAGAGTTGATTATTAAAGATGTTAGATAAAATTAAGAGGGATGTGATTCAGTAAAGATCTGCAAGAAATGTCAAATGAGGAAGCGAGGTTTGCTTATATTCTCAAAGTCAGAACATGAAACTCTTAGAAAACAGAATGGAAGTGGCTAGTTGCAGGTTTTCACTATATTTCATAATAGCCTCTGCACCTCTATATCCTGAAACGATAAACCTTATTCTCTGTGGATTTACCTGGATGAAAACCAATCAGGCAACTGTACAAATACTACAAACACCTGCACATCAGAAAAATTTAACAGTGCCAGCACCAAATAGTTCTTTTAGTTTATCTCAAAGAATGTTCTCAGCTAATCCTCTCTTGGGGACATAGATAAACACTCTGAAGCTAATACAGTCTTAACATAAATTAAAAATAATGCAGAAAAGACATTTTAGAGCATACAGTATTTTGTTACCTTTGGATTTCTAGTCCCATTTTGTTAGTCTCATTGTTGAAAAGAAAACATTTTCATATTATTGTTCTGAAGAGGCCAGTAACCTCAGCATTACACACTGGTAGGTTTTTCTTCCTTCTTCCTCCCTTGGTAACAACTTAGAAAACCCAGATGCTAAGCTATGGAAGAGATTCCCACAAAGCACTTGGCTTCTTGGCAGATATCTCAGGTGGCTGGGCTAGTAGCTGCTGTTCCATCTGAATTTTTAAAAGTTGGTTTTAGATCCAAGATTTGCTTCTAAATTTAAAATATCTAGATTCTTGTCACATTGTCATTTTTAAAAAATGGAATTGTAATGAAATGTTATCCAAGTAAAAGTTGTATGTTACATGAAAAAGTAGATGTTATATTATTTCATAATATATACTATAAACTATAATACATAATATAAATAATATATTATTTTCTTTTTAATGTACTTTTATTTTTTGAAGTGACTTGCATCATATTTTTGCATCAAAATTTACTATCAAAATAATTCTAGCATTATATTTCCAATAAATCTTTTCTTCTTAGAACAATCTAAAATATCTACTTTTCTTTAACATTTATTTTTTCTTCTAAAAACACGAATTTAATCAATACAGCATCTTGGTGAGAGACCACCAATTTCAGAATATATCTGAGTTAATTGACTATTGCATATAGCCTGCCTAATCTAGAAATGGTTTGAGATGTTACAATTTAGATATTTTCTTTTGGTGTTTCTCTCTCTCCCAATGGGAAAACAGTTTTTACTTATCTTTTTTATAATTTTGAGTTTTTCCTGTTCTTTTCTAAAATTCTACACCAATGCTATTTGAAAGGCTATTTGTTAGTAACTTCATTTTTTCTAAAATGTCCTGATATTTTTAGTCACTCTGCCAATGTTTCCTTTGTATCTCATCTATATCTAATTTTTTTTTGGTTTTTTACCTTGTATTTACATAAAATTTATTTTTTTCTTAATCCCTATTAAAGTTTAGTAATGCTAACCTCTAAATTCATGCTTAACATTTTAATGAGTTTTTAAGTCTATGTCTTATGTAAGTAAAACCACGCAAATATAAATTTTATATATTCTTCCCAGAGCCTAAATGATGTATTTCTATTATATTTCTGTTGTCTTGTATTTCAGAGTTTTATTCAAGATGGCCTCAATGACATAAACATATTTGGTTAGACGCAGTAAAAATATGCTAACTACCACAAATTGGAAAAAAGTAAGAAAAAAATAATTTAAATGGTTATATAGCTTCACTACTGAACTTGCCTCTTTCTGCTGTTTATTGTATGTTGTCATCTAAATGTCCTTGGGTCTTACCATGACACATAAACACATAACTATTACTACTTGAAAAATGAGGTAATATGGTGATCCAAAAAAATCTATCTTTTTGCAACAAAGAAGCAAGATCAGAATACTCCCCAAACTGATCAAGTCATATCTAGGTATAGTCCAGTCCAAGAATAAAGATAAAAGAAATAGGAAGAAGCATGCACAGGGTAACAGTGCAGATGTCAGAGGGTTGGACTCACCTTGTGTCTGAAAACTTTCAAGAATGAATATCATGGGTGTGTAACCACTACTCACACCAGCCTAATCAGTTCTTCTTGGTGCAGAGCACTCAAAATGTTCCAAAAAAGGAAACACTATTGGAATGACACGTGGTTGTTACCAAATGTTCACATAGTGTACTTTAAACATTATTTAATTTTCATTTTCTTTTCTTTTCTAAAATACATTCTGAAGCTCAGAACACTGAAGGATGACTACAGTTGTTGAGTTTTCGCCTTGGACAATGTAGACTATGAACTGTCATTTGGTGTCTTTGGCTCTGATTGAACTGTGTGGCCTTTCTTGTCTACTTTCCTCAAATGCACTTTATCTTTTTTTTTTTTTTCCAGTCACATAATAACTTTGCGTAGCTTGTAAGCTAAGAAGTCAATCTAAGGTTAAGCTGTTGCTTGACAGAGAAGAAAAATGTAATTCGATATGAATGTTGTGTGTGACATGGGCCTGTGATTTCAACAGAAGTAACTGGGATATGTGATATAGATTGATTCTTATTCCAGAATCTTTGGGTGTCATAAGGCTAACTGAAGCAGATCCTGAGAGGGCACTGTCTGAATGCTGCTTTTTGGTTTTAGAGATCAATGTGTATCCCTGTGGTATGGCTATAATCAGCTATGTGAGCACTTATATTGACTCTTGAAGCATCTCAGTTGTCTTAGAGAATCACAAGGACAGAAGAGAGAGCCCTGAAGAAAGTTAAATAAAATATAGACACATGAATCTACACTTTGAGAAGAGGTAAATGGACTGCTCTTCCTAAAGTCTTCTGGGCTAGTTGGATTCTATGAATCTATAGATGTATAATATGATCAGTTTCCAATTATTTAGAGAGGGGAATAGTGATTAAGGATGAGGTGTGTATTTATATTTGTCTCACAAGAATTTTGTAAATACTGGCATGGATGACTCAGTCTGAAAAAAAGTTTAAAAGTGGATGAAAAGCTATGCTGTGATAACTCAACTTGGAAGGAAACTTTGTCTCACCTGTTCCTCATCGGCCACTAACGTTCACAGAAACCTGAATCCTGAAGCAGAACTCATCGTTTTCCCCGAGACCTCTTTCCACTTTTATTTGAACTTTTTCATCTATTTGAATCCTTCATTTTCCTGGCATTTGCCTCTGCCTCTTCATTATATTTCCATGATCTTCTATTTCTTCCTTTTGCTTACTCTTCGCCTTCTTTAAGCTCAATAAGAAACTCTCATATGTTTCCATGTATTTTATTTTCATTGCATTCATGATAAAAAAGATTCTTAGCTAATTTTACTTAAATCTAAGTTATATTATAATTTATTTTTAATTAATCATATAATATCATTAAAATAATTCCAATTTATTTAAAACTATTTAGTGATTACTAGATATTATCTTTGCAATAGACTTCATAATGCTTGCCTTTTCTCGAAGCGTTGCTGCTAGATTTTTTTTTTTTTTTGAGTTGGAGTCTCACTCTATTGCCCAGATTGG